>NC_134485.1:93986929-94044429 GCF_040206685.1 Ascaphus truei
AACCCACAGACAACACCACAGACAAACATTTCATATATATATATATATATATATATATATATATATATATATATATATATATATATATATCTGAAATGTTTGTCTGTGGTGTTGTCTGTGGGTTTGTGCGTTTTCTGACTGGTTGTTGCTCGCTCACGGCTCTCGCTCTCATTGGCCTGCTGGGAGGTGTTACGTCACTCCCTGGGCTACACACTCCATATTACTCACACCACCCTCACCTCTGATCCACTGGTTACCCACACGTGCACCGTCTGCAATGCCTGGGGACTGACAACAGTGAGCAAACCACCCACCCGCCGCCTCTCAACCACCTGCAACCTTACACCCACCCACAGCCCCACTCCCGCTCGCCGCCACACTCCCGCCCGCCGCCTCTCTCCCACACTCCCGCCGCCTCTCTCCCGCACTCCCGCCCACCGCTTCTCTCCACTCCTGCCCGCACTCCCGCCTGCTGCCTCTCTCCATTCCCGCCCGCCACCTCTCTGCTGCCCACACTCCTACTCGCCGCCCGCACTCCCGCTCCCTGAATGCACTCCTGGCCACCGCCCGCCCCCTCTCGCCCCTACGCCCCCCGCCCCTGCCTTTCACCTGTCCCTGCCTTTCACCCACCCCGCCCCTGCCTTTTACCCCCCTGCCCATGCTCTTCACCCCCCCACCCCTGCTCGCACTCCCAGCCGCTGCCCGCCCCTGCGCTGCCCCTGCGCCCCCGCACCCTCCTGTCCCTGCGTCACTTGCCCTCCCACCCCTGCGCCCACCCGCCCCTGCGCCCCTGCCTTTAACCCCCCCAACCCCTGCCTTTCACCCCCCTGCCCCTGCCTTTCACCCCCAACCCATGCCATTCACCCCCATGCCTTTCACCCCCTCTGCTTTTCACCTCCCCCCGCCCGTGCCTTTCACACCCCCACCCATGACTTTAACCCCCCCTGCCCCTGCCTTTCACCCCGCCTCTGCCTTTCACCCCCCGCCCCTGCCTTTCACCCCCCACACCTGCCTTTCCCCCCTGCCTTTCACCGCCCCTGCCTTTCACCTCCCCCCTGCCTTTCACACCCCCACCCCTGCCTTTCACCCCCCCCCTGCCCCTGCTCTTCACCCACCCCTGCCCCAGCCTTTCACCCGCCCCTGCCTTTCACCCCAGCCCCTGCCTTTCACCCCACCTCTGCCTTTCACCCCCCGGCCTCTGCCTTTCACCCCCCTGCCTTTCACCCCCCGCGTCTGCCTTTCACCCCCCCTGCCCCTGCTCTTCGTCCCCGCCCTGCTCTTCACCCCCGTGCCCTGCGTTTCACCCTCCCGCCCTCCTGCCCCTGCCTTTCACCCCCCTGCCCCCCCATCCCTGCCTTTCACCCCCCCTGCCTTTCACCCCTCCGCCCCTGCCTTTCACCACCCCCATCCCTCTTTCCCTGCCTTTCACCTCCCCCGCCCATCCGCCCCGTCTTTCATCCCCCTGCCTTTCATGCCCCCTGCCTTTCACCCTGCCCCTGCCTTTCACCCCCCCATCCCTGCCTTTCACCCCCCTGCGCCTGCTCTTCACCCACCTCCGTCCCTGCCTTTCACCCCCCCACCCATCCGCCCCTGCCTCTTGCCCCCTCTGCCCCTGCCTTTCGCCCCCTCTGCCCCTGCCTTTCGCCCCCTCCATTCCTGCCTTTCGCCCCTCTGCCCGTGCGTTTCATCCCCCTCGCCCCTGCCTTTCACCCCCCACCCCTCCCCCCTGCCTTTCAGCCCCCTCGCCCCTGCCTTTCACCCCCCGCCCTCTGCCCCTGCCTTTCACCCCCCTGCCCCTCGCCCCTGCCTTTCACCCCTCTGCCTTTCACCCTTCCGTCCCTGCCTTTCACCATCCCCGCCCCTCTTCCCCTGCCTTTCACCTCCCCCGCCCATCCACTCCTGCCTTTCACCCCACCCCTGCCTTTCACCCCCCGCCACTGTCTTTCACCCCCATGCCTTTCATCCCCCCCTGCCTTTCACGCCCCTGCCTTTCACCCTGACCCTGCCTTTCACCTCTCCCCGCCCCTGCCTTTCACACCCCCACCCCTGCCTTTCACCCGCCCCTGCCTTTCACCCCCTGTCCATGCCTTTCACCTCCCCGTCCCTGCCTTTCACGTCCCAGTCCCTGCCTTTCACCCCCCATGCCCTCGCACTCAACAGACACCCGCCGCCTCTCACCCACCCGCCACACTCGACACACCAGCCGCCTCTCACCCACCCGACACACTTGACACACACCTGCCGCCTCCCACCCCAAAGCACCGACATCACTGACCAGCCTCCACACCCACTCAGCACCCACCTGGCACCTCCCGCCTCACACCCACCCGCCGCACTCACACCCCTACGCACCAACATCACTAACCAGCCGCTGCCCGCACTCACCAGACACCCGCTGCCTCACACACGCTCACACCCTAGCGGGACCCCCACCCACAGCAAAAACTCACACACCCACCCGCCGCCTCACACCCTAGTGGGACAGACACCTCACATTTTTACATCACTTATGTCACCAAAATATACATTGTACTGTGGTGTATTTACAATTAACCATTTTTAAACAACAACATCGTATTACATTTTTTTGCCATGTTTCTTTTCAACATTATTATACAACCTTTCCACCAAATAGTCAATCTATTGTTCCCCTATTTATAACTAATACTACCTATTACGGATTTACATCCAGGCAACGCCGGGTATATCAGCTAGTATAGTTATAAAATAACCATCATATACAGTAGAGGCAACTCTTATTCGAACAAAAACCAGTGGCAATTCCCCAAAAAACCCAGGAAACACCCAGGTACATTCTGAATACATGCCTTAAACTTTCCTTAAACTAGCCCCAGCATTTCTGCATTGATTAATGGCCTATCAGATTAACAACGGGGGTCCCTGGCAGTCCCATTCAAACTGAATTGGACTGCCAGGGATCCCTGCTGTGTTAATCCTATGGGTCGTTAGTCAATGCAGAAATACCTTAAACGTGCCTCAAACTAGCCCAGAACATACCCAGCACATACCCAGCACATACCCAGAATGTAACCCGGCTAGTTTACGGCAAATGTTAGAATAAACGTTGCCTCTACTGTACTTACAATGACCTTTTATTACCCTTCAAATGCTGGTCTATCTCCTGGCAAGTTAAATGCATTGTTTTATTTAATTAGAAAAAATGTGAGTATACAAATACTTAACCCCACATGACTCGTATATAGTCACTCTTCATTATCCCAACACAATTAACATACACCTAGGATATATTAAAGTATATTATTTATTAATCAATACAAAATATAAACAAATATTTTCAGATTATTTTTGCACAGTATGTACTAGAAATGTATTCTAGGATAGATTCCCCACAGAAAAATAGTCCCCAATATATCTACACACAGATGTAGACAACATACACCGCTAAAAGAATTGGACTCACATGTAATATAATATTTTATATTGAGTCATAAATAATCTATTTGAATATATATTAGAAGTATGTTTATTAATAGTGTTGGGAAAATGAAGAGTTCCTATATATTACTCATGTGACGTTAAGTATTTCAATTATTTATCTATGCACCCCCTGAATAGTGCATTGTTTAAGTAATAAATCCAGAAGAACAGGGCATTACAGCAATAATGCCCTGTTCTTCAGGGATAAATACTTAATTATAGGCTAAATGTAAGCGGTGGTTACATTTTTCATAAAAAAGATAGGCACTTTTGTTCAGTCATATTGATTTTTTCTAAACATGATATTCTACATTTTCTTATGCTTTTACTATACGTGTTTGTTAAAATGAAATTGTAAATACACTAAAGACCCTCAATACACACACACACACACACACACACACACACACACACACACACACACACACACACACACACACACACACACACACACACACACACACACACACACACACACACACACACACACACACTACAGTAGACATACACACACACACACACACTACAGTAGACATACACACACACACACACACACTACAGTAGACATACACACAACACACAAAACACAGTAGACACACACACACACAAAAACACAGCAGGCAGGCACCCACTCACACACCTACAGTATCTCCTCCCTGTTCTCTTGTACAGAGCTCTCTGCAGGCAGTGAGGGGCAGGAATCAGTGCCTGGTTGGTGCCTCTTGTCCAATCACCTCCCATGTTTGAAAGCTGCTCTCAATCAGTGTGTATGAGAACTCAACGCTGATTGGTTGAAAAACTTGGCAAAGTGAAAAAATTACAGGCCATTACTGAATGGATACTACCTGGAATTTTGTCCAATCAGAGATCAGGGATGCCAATAATGTCTTGAATTTCTAACAGTTTAGCCTATAATACACAATAATTAGACCAAGAATTAAGATTCTTTAAGCAGAATTTGGGCACAAGGTGAAAATGCTTTTATTACCCTATATACAGTCATGTAAAAAAGAAAGTACACCCTCTTTGAATTCCATGGTTTTACATATCAGGACATAATAACAATCACCTGTTCTTAAAATTAGTTAAATACAACCTCAGATGAACAACAACACATGATATATTACACCGTGACATTTATTTATTTATAAAATATTTTACCAGTGACATGATTTATTTAACAAAAATAAAGCCAAAATGGAGAAGCTATGTGTGACATGGTATATATATATATACAGTGGTTGACAAATCACCAAAAAATCTACTCGCCACACAAAAAAATCTACTCGCCACCTAGTACCAAACGTATGCTGCTTGGGCCAATAGGAGCTCGCCACGATGTTAAATTCACTCGCCCGGGGCGAGCAAATGTATAGGTTTGTCGAACACTGTATATATATATCTACTATATATTTCTGAAAGCACTGTATGTCTGCGTCCCTAGCGGCAATCTCATTGGTCCCTTGGCCCGCCCGCCCCCGCACACCTCTCATTGGCCTGAGGCGGAGTGACGGGCCAAAGGACACACAGACACACACACACACACACACACACACACACACAAACACACACACACACACACACACACACACACACACACACACACACACACACACACACACACACGAGTAGGGGGGGTGTTACCTACATTAGCGGGGCTCACAGTGTTAGCAGCACCCGCGCGCACCTCCTCCTCTCCCTGTGTCTCCCGCGCTTTCACCCCGCCCCCCCCTCCCCCGGCGCCGCTACAGTCAGCGGGACACACACACTATTATTACCCCTTCAGCGCCCCGCCCCCACCCAGTGTCAGCGGCCGTGCGAGACCCCCCTTCTATATCTCCCATCTATCCCCCCCCACACATATACATGCCCCCCCCTCCCCGGCGCTACAACTCACCCCCTCCCCGGCGGAGGAACAGCCAGTGGCCAGGCAGGCTGCCTCGCGGCGCTGAGTACCCAAGATGGCGGCGCCCGGGACACAGCGGGGGAGCTGCCACAACACGCTGCCTCCCGCCTCAGATCCACGTGGGACCTGCCGGATGGGTGAGTGAGTGGCCTTCACCTCCCTTCCACACCCCCTTCACCTCCCCTCCACCCCCCTCCCCTCCAGTGTCAATGTCTCCCCGATACTCCCCCCCCCCCGGCGCTGCTACAGTCAGCGGGGGAGCGAGCGAGCGCCCGGGACACAGCGGGGGAGCGGCCACAACACGCTGCCTCCCGCCTCAGATCCACGTGGGACCTGCCGGACGGGTGAGGGAGCTGCCGGACGGGTGAGTGAGCGGCCTTCACCTCCCCTCACCCCCGTTCACCTCCCCTCACCCCCTTTCACCTCCCCTCACTCCACTTCTCCTCCCTTCCACCCCCCTTCACCTCCCCTCCACCCCCCCTTCACCTCCCCATTTACCTCCCCCCCTTCACCTCCCCTCCACCCCCCCTTCACCTCCCCTCCACCCCCCTATTCACCTCCCCACCTTCACCTCCCCTCCACCCCCCCCTTCACCTCCCCTCCACCCCCCCCTTCACCTCCCTTCCACCCCCCCCTTCACCTCCCCTCCACCCCACCCTTCACCTACCCTCCACCCCCCCTTCGCCTCCCCCACCCCTTCCCACCGCCTCCCCCACCCCTTCCCACCACCTCCCCCCCCTTCCCACCGCCCCCCCCTTCCCACCGCCTCCCCCCCTTCCCACCTCTTCCCCTCCACCTTCCCACCGCCTCCCCCCCTTCCCACCGCCTCCCCCCCCCTTCCCACCGCCTCCCCCCCTTCCCACTGCCTCCCCCCCTTCCTACCGCCTCCCCCCCTTCCCACCGCCCCCCCCCAACTTCCCACCACCTCCCCCCCCTTCCCACCGCCTCCCCCCCCCTTCCCACCGCCTCCCCCCCTCCCCACCGCCTCCCACCCCCCCTTCCCACCGCCTAACACCCCCCCCTTCTCACCGCCTACCACCCCCCCCTTGCCACCGCCTACCACCCCCCCTTCCCACTGCCTAACCGCCTCCCACCCCCCCCTTCCCACCGCCTCCCCCCCTCCCCTTCCCACCACCTCCCGCCCCTTCCCACCGCCTCCCCCCCTTCCCACCGCCTCCCCCTCCTTCCCACCGCCTCCCCCCCCTTCCCACCGCCTCCCCTCCCCCTTCCCACCGCCTCCCCTCCCCCCTCCCACCGCCTCCCCTCCCCCTTCCCACCGCCTCCCCCCCCCTTCCCACCGCCTCAACCCCCCTTCCCACCGCCTCCCACCCCCCCTTCCCACCGCCTCCCACCCCCCCTTCCCACCGCCTCCCCCCCCTTCCCACCTCCTCCCCCCCTTCCCACCGCCTCCCCCCCCTTCCCACCGTCCACCCCTTCCCACCGCCCCCCCCCCCTTCCCACCGCCTCCCCCCCCACTTCCCACCACCTCCCCCCCTTCCCACAGCCTCCCCCCCCCCTTCCCACCACCTCCCACCCCCCTTCCCACCACCTCCCCCTTCCCACCACCTCACCCCTCCCCCCCTTCCCACCACCTCCCCTTCCCACCACCTCACCCCTCCACCCCCCCTTCGCCTCCCCCACCCCTTACCACCGCCTCCCCCCCCCTTCCCACCACCTCCCCCCCTTCCCACCACCTCCCCCCCTCCTTCCCACCGCCTTCCACCCCCATTCCACCACCTCCCCCTTCCCACCACCTCACCCCTCCCCCCTTCCCACCACCTCACCCCTCCCCCCTTCCCACCACCTCCCCCCTCCTCCCCCTTCCCACCACCTCACCCCTCCTCACTCTTCCCACCAACTCCCCCCCCTTCCCACCGCCCCCCCCTTCCCACCGCCCCCCCCCCCCTTTTCTTCCATCTTTCTTTTCAACATTATTATCCAACCTTTACAACAAATACTCACCTATTGTTCCACGATTTATAAATAATACTACCTATAACGCATTTACATCCCGGGCAACGCCGGGTCTCTCAGCTAGTATATATATATATATATATATATATATATATATATATATATATATATATATATATATATATATATATATATATCAAAGACAAACAGAAAAGAACAATAAAGCAGCGCTTAAGTGATAGTAAAATATTACCAAACATATACCAACATATGATCAATATACAAGTGCCTAATATGATGATATTAGAAAAATAGTGCTAAATGAAATCAAACTGTGAATGAAAAAGGGAAAGAAATAAACACCAGTCCTTTCAAAATGTCCAATAAATGGTGCAATGGTGATGTTGATATGGGGGTCTTCGGCTGCTCTCAAAGGGGATGAACCACATCCGTTGGAATCTACAGAAAAAAGAGAGGAGAGAGCGCATGCCCCATAGTATAAAACCGTATATTTAATGATGGCAAAGGGGGGAGGGGGAAGAAAATGACTCACAAGGGTACAATGTATAAAAGCGTTTTGTGAAATATCACCACCATCCGGTATCTGCAAAGGTATCAAAAGTCCATCAGTCTCATAGAGATGAAGGGGCAGTGATCCGTCAGGATTTCCAGGGTGCTTCCGATATTCACAGCAAACGTCTCAGGATTCCAAAGAATGTCTCCTGTGCTGGATGGCCGCTTTACTGCTCGAACCGGGCTGCTTCTGCGCATGCGTGATGACGTAATGTCTGTGTGTAGTGCATGATGACGCTCCCTGACGCGTTTCGTCGCACACGGGTGACTTTTTCAAAGGGTGATGAGCAAGGGGTGCTGGGATATATATATACCTTTATGGTATCCTAGCAACCCATAAATCCAGCTGATTGAGGTTAAGCTAAAGGTATACACTCAATTAACTAATATATACCGCACTGATGAAAGAATAGAACTATGAAGAGAAAACAGAAAAGCTAATAACAGACAATTGTAGTGATCAGATGACTAAGTTGAAAAAGTCAAGTGAATTAAACCATATTAAAATGGGGTAAAAAATATCTAATTAGGTAAATAATGTCTAATACACCTAACGACATAACAATCTGAAATTCCAACAGGAATGAACACCAACTCTAATATCAATATATATATTGAATATCTGTAATAAAAAATAACCCAAAACAATATAAACACAATGGAATAAAATAAAAATATTAATAAATGGTAACCAAGATCGCAAGTCAATGACTATTATGGGACTTGAGAGCATTTCTCCGTGTGCTCTAGGAGGCGATGTCTGTACATACTGTGTATCAGTGTACATACTGTGCTATATGTATGCACACACAGCTGTCTCTTACACATACTAATACTCCTTGTTTCTCCATCCCTATACACCAATAGGGACCACATAGTATCCACACACACTTTTAGTGCTACAATCTCTCACATTTCCACACCTACCCACACCATTTATATCCACTCCCACTCCATACACACCTTTTGTAAAGCACTGTATATACTGTGGGCTCTCCATTCATTTATATTCACACAGATACACACACACACACTCTTACATCACTTGCTTCCAGGAACCTTTTGACACCTCTAGCCATAAAACACATCCACACCGGGGAAGGACTAGCACAGATAACATTCCAAGAGACACTGTTTTTAAGTATACCTTTTGCTTGCTTCATTCATTGTAACATCGGCGAAAGAAGAGATCAGTGTATCTCGAAAGCTCGCACAAATAAAAGCATTTCGTTAGCCACAGAACGGTATCATCTATTTATTTTTTGATTATATATATATATATATATATATATATATATAGCGCGAGAGAGAGAGAGAGAGAGAGAGAGTTATATATATATATATATATATATATATATAAAGAGAGAGAGAGAGAGAGAGAGAGAGAGAGAGAGAGAGAGAGAGAGAGAGAGAGAGAGAGAGAGAGAGAGAGAGAGAGAGAGATACAATGAACATCCCTATCTTTTTAATGTGCTTTAAGCAATGAGTGCACAGAATGTTGCCAAATACAGTACCTTATTTTAGTTTATACATGATTGTCTTTTTCAGCCTATGCAGCTGTTCAGTGTAAATAATGGTGTTAATATTACTACTTTTTTTTTGTACGAATGGGAATTGATGAGGTACTCTCAATGACCAAATAGAAATGTGATAATGATTTTTACTTTTACGGGAAAGAAAAGCAATTTATATCACTATTAGACCTTTATTACAATCATTATTTATCAAAACATATTAAGTTAACTGTTATATAAAAAATATTTAGATACATTTCATGTTTTATTAAATGCATTAATCATCAAGATTTTTATTGTAGTGATTATATTTATCACCCCCATAAGTTACCTTTAGTCATTTCTGGGACTCTATCTCAGTGATTTCATGCATCCTGAAAACATTTGTTAGAATATTTCTGAAACTGTGGGGCCTATGCAGAAAGGGCCGAAAAATGGCATTCGCCAGGGTTTCAATTCGCCAGGTTTTTGGCGTGTTAACCTCGCTGTATGCATGGAGGGCCGAATCCCTGGCAAATGAATGCGCCACCACCATTTGATACAATGGCGTGTAACCGGTGGCAAGACGGCTGCATCGCGAGAAACTCCTGAGAAGCCGTCCCCTGGCGAGTTGTGTTTGCAGCAGAGAGAGATCCGCTGCTCTCTCGGCGCAAACATCAGCACATTAAAAATTATTTAAAATACATTTTTACTGATAGTGTACATGTGCAGAGGGTCTCTGGAGCTGAACCGCATTGGTTTCAGGTCCGGGAGCCCCTGCTTCCCGAGATACAGGCCCCTTTATGAGGTGCCGGTATCCCTCTGCATTTAAAGGTCCCGATCACGTGACCGCGGAATGTAAACAAAGCAGAGGGATACTGGCACCCCCTAAAGGGGCCTGTATCTCGGGGAGCAGGGGGTCCCCGGACCTAAAACCAAAGCGGTTCAGCTCCGGAGACCCACTGCACATCTACAGTATAAATAAAACACACATATCAATACACAATCATTCCTTACCTTAGCGCCTATGTGCTACGGTAATGAAGCAACAGTAATGTATTTTTAATAATAGTGTACAGTGAGCAGGGGGTCTCTGAGCCACAAATAAATGTGGTTTAGCTCAGGGGGCCCCCTGCTCCCGTACAATATTATTAAAATACAGAAATGCCGCTTCATTACCATAGCGTATAGACGCTAAGGCAATGAATGGTTAAGGCAGAATAGCATATTTATTGGGGACAATTGCCCCCAATAAACATTGCAATAAACAACATACACCCACTGTGGATTTGAAATACATAAACAAGAATAAATACATTAAATACATGTAGCACTTACCCATTACCGGTTGCCACGATGAAGGCCATCCTCATCTTCATCCTGGCCATGCCCCCTCCGCTGCTGCAAAACAGACACAACAATGAAAACATCCAAAGTAATGTCCCCTAACCCCTTAATCACCATAGCGGTTATTAACCGCTACAGTCATTAAGAGGTTAACCCACCCTCACCCACAACTCAGGACGCCTACTATACATACCCTCCCACATTAACCCCCCACCCCGTGAGGCCTAACCACCCTCACCCACTACCCACAAGGGAGGCCTACCCACATAACGTTGGGGAACACCCCCCCCAACACCTACAGTACAATAATGTGCAAAATAACTATTATCCAGATAGGGATAATAGATTATTTGCCCATTATTAAAAACATTAACTAGCATATTCAAATAAATTAAGTACTTCTGACCTTATCAATAAGAAGTCTCAGTCGCCAGCAACATCCTTGTCTTGCCCACAAAAAACATAGCCAATACATTGCAATTATATTCAGATATCAATTAACCCCTTAAATATCATATCGGATACTAATCGCAAACGTAATTAAGGGTTAAGCCACACTGGGCCGATACCCACCCTTCACCCATGAATTTGTACATTGGCTTCATCATGCAAATATATATATATATATATATATATATATATATATATACACACACACATGAGGAACCAATATACAAATAAATGTAGAAGGGTTATCAAAACCATACTGTACTCAAAATAACAGTTCTCCATAAATACACACTACAATACAATAAATTACCTTTCATAATCCTAACTGATATTACAATCAAAAAGATCAAATGCCAATGAAAAACCTCAAATCACAATCAACACATTGCATTTACATTGTATATATGATGCACGCAATCTATGCACCATATACATTCTGCAAATGAATGTTAACAATAACATTGCAAGCAAAATACAGATAACTCCAAACAAATATACTATTGTAACCAATCCGGTAAACATAAATCAATTACCATTTAATTGATTAAATCAATTAGCATGTTTCAGAAGAGCATTCTTCAAATGAATGACATTATTTATTTAAATTTTAAACTGATCTGAGACAGAAAAAAATAAGTATAGCAATGTTTGCAAAATATATATATATAAATAAAATTGAAAAATTAAGTTCTGGGTGCAGGTACCCCTGACGAAGTCCACAAGACGAAATGCGTAGGGCATATCAATTGGAGTACATTTATGTTACATTATGTTTTGAACTTTTATTATCACTTGCAAACGGAGCATTGATCCCTGCTTTATTGGGACGGATTATCACTGCAACGCTCACCGTGGTGAGAGCGAGACAGCTAACCCGGAAGTTCTCTATGGTGAGAGGAGCGTCCAAACAGCAGAGAGGTGTGTGCATCCTGCTTCCGATACACGGAGTGTCTGCTGCGATCATCTGGCCCCCCTGCACAGAGACGTGACATTGTTCTATTCCGGAGGTCTAGCTGGGTTCCTGCTGCTGTTGTTGGCGATTGAGATATTATCTCATACATGCGATTTTATTTGATCCGTTTGTGAGTGCACAGTTTATATTTTAATTCCAGTCCCACATAAATTTGTTAACCTACAACACTATGAGTGCGCCTGTTTTCTGTTTGTTTTTCCTATATGTATATACACACACACACACACACACACACACACACACACACACACACACACACACACACACACACACACACACACACACACACACACACACACACACACACACACACACACATATAATTTAAGTTATGGTGGGTGAAAAAGTCCACAAAAAACCTCCACCGTTAGCATATAGCCAATAAAGAATATTACTTGTGGGCACATTCACATGTTGTTGGCTGAGTTTATAGTGGAGAGTGGCCGCGCTCTCCTGCGCTGATGCTCACCTCTCACTTACCAAACGGTTGCTTTTCATGTTCTTGCCCCTCAGACAGAGCGCGCGCTCTGGCAGGTGGGGCTTGCGGGGCGGAGGCGGGGCGGGAGGCGTACCTGACAGATGTCATTGACTAATGGATATATCCTATAAATATATATATATCTATAGAAACACAGAAAAAACAGGCACACTCATAGCGTAAAAAGGTATAACAATATTTATGGAGTAAAGGATTTAAAATGCACACTCACAAACATAGCTTAATAAAAAGCAATTTTGAGTATAACTCAGCCCGCCCGACACAGGAACCCGGTACCAGATGACTTCAGTGTCTGGTGTAGATTCACTGCAGCAGCCTCTATGAACGCCTCCGCAGTCCGGAAAACATGAGGGACGCCACCTTCCTCTCAATCCGGCGTCACACAGTGAGTTCTCAGCTCCAGGTATCACGAGAACTCAGTGACGTCAGTGGATTAGCCGGAACAAGTTCACATACGTGTATTCAGTGGACGGCTGAGATAAATGTTTCCAAAGAAACAACAAATGCTATCGCTGGCTTGTGAGTGAGTGATTATTAAAAAAAGGAACAATACACCTCCACCAAACACTCTCTACGCGTTTTATCTCAAAAGAGACATTTTTTTCCTTTCTTTTGAGCTATATATATATATATATATATATATATATATATATATATATATATATATATATATATATATAATTTATTTATTTACTATATATATATATATATATATATATAATTTATTTATTAACAATATATATATATATATGATATAATTTATTTATTTACTTTATATATATATATATATATATATATAAAATCATATATCCCCTCAGCTTATGGGGAGCGGAGCACCAAAGTGCTCTGCTCCATTCCCTCCACCACTATATAGCAGACCCCAGAGCAGCCAACACCCCCTGTTGGACCCCTCAGCCAGATAGGGGAGCGGAGGGAACGGGGAGCAGAGGGAACGGGGAGCGGAGGGAATGGGGAGCGGAGGGAATGGGGAGCGAAGGGAACGGGGAGTGGAGGGAACGGGGAGCGGAGGGAACGAGGAGCGGAGCTACCTCTCTCTCGGTTGTATGTAGTGAAAAATGGCCGCTCTCGGGTCTAAGCTCATTTCTGAGCTGCCCTCTAATTGGACGGCTGTGACCGCACTTCCTCTCCAGCAAGCACTGAAACACAGATTTGCTATCGCGGAAAGCTGAGCGAGGTTCCGCACGCGTGAGCACGCGAGCGGAAGCTTTCACTCAGAATGGAACAATAATAAATAATGGGTCTCAGATGATATACAAAGCGCTCCTCAGCACGGATCAGCATTCACGACGCCACTATAAACACAGCCTTAGAGAGGTCTGCAGCCCTGCCTTTCACCATTGTTCACCATCACCTAGCATACAGTGCTTCCATTGCAGCAAGGGATTTTGGGAAATTACATGCAAATGGGAATACAATGTGTCACTTTTTGCCTGAAATCCATATTATATAGAACCTCTGATGAAGTCGCTGGTACACTTGCGACGAAATGCATAAGGGCGCTATCTACAAGCACCAGGTGTTTAGCTCATTGAGCAATTGCTGGACTGGAAGGGAACTGTGGTGCTGCACAACGAAAGGAGTGTGAACTGTCTTAGCCGGGGGGGCCGCTGAGGTGGATGCACATCACGACGGAGACACCCGGTGACACAGAGAAAGATTTACACGCTGCAGCCACGAGGTTACTGTTCCTGACTAACAGCATGACCATAGGTGTTCTTGTTCGATGCGCATGTCCTATCTCAATGCTGTGAGTTTTTTGATTTTAGCTCGTGATTGATAAACCTGTACTTATATATATATATATATATATATATATATACAGTGTTCGACAATTGTATACATTTACTCGCCCGGGGCGGGTGGATTTAATCCCCGGGCGAGTAACTATTGGCACAAGCAGCACACGTGTTTTTTTTTTAAATTCCCCCGTTCGCGCTGAAATTTCCCTGCTCGCGCTGAAAAAAAAAAAAAAAAAAAACTCCCCTACCTGACTCCTGACTGGCGCGCGCTCCAGGCTTTGTGGGCGCGCGGCCAGGCTCTATATGAGCCGCCCCCAATGAGCGGCGATTCTGCCTGGAGCTCTGTTGGAGGGTAAGTACTCTCCATGCTGCGGCCCCTCTGCTCCTTCCCTGCGATCCCCCTGGTCCCCACATGGTTCCCTACTCCCCACCGCGGAAGCTCTCCTGTCCCCTGCTCCTGTCCCATTCCCCTCCTCCTGTCCCCTGCTCCTGTCCCCTCTTCCTGCTCCTGTCCCCTGCTCCTGTCCCCTCCTCCTGCTCCTGTCCCCTGCTCCTGTCCCCTGTCCCCTCCTCCTGCTCCCTTCCCCTCTTCCTGCTCCTGTCCCCTTCCCCTCCTCCTGTCCCCTTCCCCTCGATCCACCGATCGATGTCAGGGGCGGGAGGTCCCCGCTGCTGCAGCCCGGTTGGCTTGCGGGGGGGGGGGGCTCGGCCCTCACCACGTGCCTCCCATGCGTCCCCTACCTTCATGATGGCGCAGCCGCCGCATGAGGTGGGGGAATGTCGGCCTGGCCCCCCCCCCCCCCCCGCCACGAGCATCATGCCGCCGCGGGCTGGGGGGGAAGAAGCAGCCTGCAGCTTGGCCAGGCACTGTGACATGCCGGCGAGGGGAGCAGGGCAGTGGCGGCCACGGCGGGGCTGACTGTCACCTGCGGCGCCCAGTGGGGGATACCTCGCCACGTGCCTCCCACCCACCCTGCTGATTGGGGGGGGGGGGATGTCGGCCTGCCCCCCACACGAGCGGGAGATGGGCGCGGGTGGGTGGGGGATTTGCGTGGTGCTGGTCGCGGCCTTTCCTCCCCTGTGTGTGTGTGAGAATGTGTATGTGTGTGTGTGTGGAGAATGTGTGTGTGTGTGTGTGTGTGGGGGAGAATGTGTGTGTGTGTGAATGAATGTATGTGTGTATGGGAGTATGTGTATGTGTGTGACACCAGAGGTCCCCCCCAGTCAGTAACCCCCCCCAGTCAGTAACCCCCCCCCCCAGTCAGTCACCCCCCCAGTTAGTAACCCCCCCAGTCAGTAACCTTCCCCCCAGTCAGTCAGTCACCCCCCCTGTCAGTCACCCCCCAGTCAGTGTCAGTCACCCCCCAACCCCAGTCAGTGTCAGTCACCCCCCACCCCCAGTCAGTGTCAGTCACCCCCCACCCCCAGTCAGTGTCAGTCACCCCCCACCCCCAGTCAGTGTCAGTCACCCCCCACCCCCAGTGAGTGTCAGTCACCCCCCACCCCCAGTCAGTGTCAGTCACCCCCCACCCCCAGTCAGTGTCAGTCACCCCCCCACCCCCAGTCAGTGTCAGTCACCCCCCACCCCCAGTCAGTGTCAGTCACCCCCCACCCCCAGTCAGTGTCAGTCACCCCCCCACCCCCAGTCAGTGTCAGTCACCCCCCACCCCCAGTCAGTGTCAGTCACCCCCCACCCCCAGTCAGTGTCAGTCACCCCCCCACCCCCAGTCAGTGTCAGTCACCCCCCCACCCCCAGTCAGTGTCAGTCACCCCCCCACCCCCAGTCAGTGTCAGTCACCCCCCACCCCCAGTCAGTGTCAGTCACCCCCCACCCCCAGTCAGTGTCAGTCACCCCCCCACCCCCAGTCAGTGTCAGTCACCCCCCCACCCCCAGTTAGTGTCAGTCACCCCCCCACCCCGTCAGTGTCAGTCACCCCCCACCCCCAGTCAGTGTCAGTCACCCCCCCACCCCCAGTCAGTGTCAGTCACCCCCCCACCCCCAGTCAGTGTCAGTCACCCCCCCACCCCCAGTCAGTGTCAGTCGTCCCCCCACCCCCAGTCAGTGTCAGTTACCCCCCACCCCCAGTCAGTGTCAATCACCCCCCCACCCCCAGTCAGTGTCAGTCACCCCCCCACCCCCAGTCAGTGTCAGTCACCCCCCCACCCCCAGTCAGTGTCAGTCACCCCCCACCCCGTCAGTGTCAGTCACCCCCCCACCCCCAGTCAGTGTCAGTCACCCCCCCCAACCCCAGTCAGTGTCAGTCACCCCCCCACCCCCAGTCAGTGTCAGTCACCCCCCCACCCCCAGTCAGTGTCAGTCACCCCCCCACCCCCAGTCAGTGTCAGTCACCCCCCCACCCCCAGTCAGTGTCAGTCACCCCCCCAACCCCAGTCAGTGTCACTCACCCCCCCACCCCCAGTCAGTGTCAGTCACCCCCCCACCCCCAGTCAGTGTCAGTCACCCCCCACCCCCAGTCAGTGTCAGTCACTCACCCACCCAGTCACCCCTGCCCCACCCAGCCACTCACCCAGCAAACCACTCAACCAGCCAGTCACTCACCCAGCCTCTCTCTCTGTGTATCACCCACCCTCTGTGTGTGTCACCCACCGTTTCTCTCCTCTGTCTCCCCCACACTCTCTCTCCCCCCCACACACTCTCTCTCCCCCACACACTCTCTCTCTCCCCCCCACACTCTCTCTCCCCCCCACACTCTCTCTCTCCCCCCCACACGCTCTCTCTCCCCCCCACATGCTCTCTCTCCCCCCCACACTCTCTCTCTCCCACACACTCTCTCTCTCTCTCCCCCACACTCTCTCTCTCTCTCTCTCTCCCCCACACTCTCTCTCTCTCTCCCCCACACTCTCTCTCTCTCTCCCCCACACTCTCTCTCCCTCTCTCCCCCACACTCTCTCTCCCTCTCTCCCCCACACTCTCTCTCCCTCTCTCCCCCACACTCTCTCTCCCTCTCTCCCCCACACACTCTCTCTCTCTCCCCCACACACTCTCTCTCTCCCCCACACTCTCTCTCTCCCCCCACTCTCTCTCTCTCCCCCCCACACTCTCTCTCCCCCCCCCCCACACTCTCTCTCTCTCCCCCACACTCTCTCTCCCTCTCTCCCCCACACTCTCTCTCTCTCTCCCCCACACTCTCTCTCCCCCACACTCTCTCTCCCTCTCTCCCCCACACTCTCTCTCCCTCTCTCCCCCACACTCTCTCTCCCTCTCTCCCCCACACTCTCTCTCCCCCACACTCTCTCTCCCCCACACTCTCTCCCCCACACTCTCTCCCCCACACTCTCTCTCCCTCTCCCCCACACTCTCTCTCTCCCCCCCACTCTCTCTCCCCCCCCACTCTCTCTCTCTCCCCCACACTCTCTCTCTCTCCCCCACACTCTCTCTCTCTCTCCCCCACACTCTCTCTCTCTCCCCCACACTCTCTCTCTCTCTCCCCCACACTCTCTCTCCCTCTCTCTCCCTCTCTCCCCCACACTCTCTCTCCCTCTCTCCCCCACACCCTCTCTCCCTCTCTCCCCCACACTCTCTCTCCCTCTCTCCCCCCACACTCTCTCTCCCTCTCTCCCCAACACTCTCTCTCCCTCTCCCCAACACTCTCTCTCCCTCTCCCCCACACGCTCTCTCCCTCTTCCCCACACTCTCTCTCTCTCTCTCTCTCTCTCTCTCTCTCTCTCTCTCTCTCTCCCCCACACTCTCTCTCTCTCTGTCACTCCCACACTCTCTCTCTCTGTCACTCACACTCTGGATCTCTTATTTACCCTATATATCTTAACTGCCCTATACTACACCGAAATCTTAACTACCCTATACTGCTTTCTTCCAGATCTGGCTCAAGCTTCACACAGAAGACATCGGAACCCCCCCCTAACCCAGAAGACAGGTAATGAACACCTCCCCAATGTATAACATTGCGGGAATGAGGTACCTGGACATTGAGGGACTGCGGATAAGGTAAGATCCCAGGTGGGATTGCTGCTTTAGATATTGTGAAGCGGGGACATCCAGACATTGGTTAAGGGGTTCAGGAAACTAGTCATTCACACCTGGCTTTTATTTCTAGATCCGACATTTACACACACACATGTAACAAGGACTAATTGTAGTATAATGTAATGCAATAAATACATTTATGTCAAAAACGAATGTTGTTCTGACTAGGAATTTATTAAATGTATTTTATTTATATATTTTATTTTAAAGCGGGGTTGGGGGCGGGACTAGGGGCGGGTTGGGGGCGGGAATAGGGGCGGGGTTGGGGGCGGGACTAGGTGGCGAGTAGATTTTTTGGTTGGGCGAGTAGATTTTTGGGTGATTTGTCGAACACTGTATATATATATATATATATATATATATATATATATATATATATATTTTAAACCAGAGACAGAACATAAAACACAGACAGAGCTCGGTTTTAGAACATCCAGTGAAACTCATACACGGTACAGTGCCTAAATATATATGTATAAATATCTATTAAGTAAAATGGTCTTTTAGTTTGACATTTTTGGCCAAAATTGTTGTAAGCCCCTGAGCCAACGGCACGGCAGACCACATTTCAGGGGTCCCTAACGCTAATATAAATTCTTAATAACCTGTGTAATAACAGGAAAAATGATTTATAGTAATTCTGTCAATATTAGTTGCAAAGTTCTAAGTCTGATTGAAGCTTTTATTAACCTGTACATTACCAGGAAAAGCACTCTGTATTAGAGTTGTCACAACCATACTGCAAGCAAGCCAGTTCTGAAATGTGGTCTGCCGTGCCATTGGCTCAGGGGCTTACAACAATTTTGGCCAAAAATGTCAAACTAAAAGACCATTTTACTTAATAGATATTTATACATATATATTTAGGCACTGTACCGTGTATGAGTTTCACAGGATGTTCTAAAACTGAGCTCTGTCTGTGTTTTATGTTCTGTCTCTGGTTTTAAATATATATTGCCATGCTCAGTAGCACTCCTCTGTGACACTCATATGCTTATATATATGTTGTGGTTATTTTGGGGGTTCAATAGGAGCTTTTTAGGTGTCCAGTATATATATATATATTTATAACCACAACATATATATAAGCATATGAGTGTCACAGAGGAGTTTATATAATAAACCTGTACTATTTTACACTATGGAGTCCGCGATGTCCCCTTTAGTTTATATATATATATATATATATATATATATATATATATATATATATATATATATATATATATATATATATATATATATATATATACACATTCACACACCATTAGGATCTATTCACTAAACTTCAATAATTGCATTAATGCTGGTTAAGTGCCCTTTTCAAGTGATATTGCATGTGTAGATATTCACAAAGCTTTGATAACATGGGAATATGTACTAAAACTGCTATTTAACGAGCTATAATACTCTGGCTATAACAAGCCGTGAGGTAGCTGAAAAAATGCACAAATTCCCTTTTTTTGCCAGCAACTGCTTTTCACTAAACTCATATATGCATTTGTACTATATACACTCGCATTCTTTTCTCGCAATCAAAAGGTTGGCGAGATCGGAATCGCAATTTGCATATCATAGAGTCTATTTTATTTTTACTGCATAGGATTTAATCCGTGGGTCTCCGGAGCTGATCCGCATTCATTTCAGCTCTGGAGACCCCCGAATTCAATCCTAGGTAATAAAATTACAGCCAGTTTCATTACCTTAGTGGTTTAAGGAGTTAAATAACAGGTACTGCTTTGTTGTTGGTAGAGGGGGTGGGTGAAGCTTGTAGTTGTGGGGTTTAGGTGACAAGGGAGAGTTGCAGTACTAGTTAACCTCTTTATTACCTTTACAGTAAAGGTGATTTGGTGCTCAAGCATGGAATCCCATTATTCTGAGTATATGAGGGGGACACTTCTGGGACATGAGATATAAAACCTTTAAAGAGCTCCAGTTGCCCTGAAGGCAGGGGTAAATGCACAAAGACACCCCCCCTAACCTCATTGGGCTGGCCCCAGGTAAGTACTCACGATTGTGTCACCAGTAGTCCTTCTCAATCTGCGTGCAGTTGCCAGTAGGGAGAAATCCAGTGCAAATGGGTTGGTGCAACGCACAGCAAAAAAAGGGGGTGATGGCAGGTCTGGCAAAAATATTTCTTTATTGGGTGGACATAAAAACAGAAGGCTGCAACCTTCTACGCGTTTCGTGCAGACAAATTGCACTTTATCAAGAAGTTCTTGATAAAGTGCAATTTGTCTGCACGAAACGCGTAGAAGGTTGCAGCCTTCTGTTTTTATGTCCACCCAATAAAGAAATATTTTTGCCAGACCTGCCATCACCCCCTTTTTTTGCTGTGCATTGCACCAACCCATTTGCACTCTTTATTACCTTAGCAGATACAACTGCTACGGTAATGAAGGGGTTAACTCCTCGTGCTACCCTCCTGCAAGGCCTAAACACCCACCCCGGGGTAAGTACCCCCTTCACCCACCCCCTCTTCCAACAACTATACAGGAGGGTCTTTTAGAGCTTTTCCAATTCATAAAACCATTACAATGCAATACATTCATATATATACATATATGTAATACATATATGTAATACACGACAATGAAATAAATACAAACATTTGCCAAAAAATGCATTTCTTATCACTGTGCTTAGCTATACCCTGAAATGGGCATATTGCCAATCAATGGGCAACCAAAAAAATAAAAATAAAAGCCAATCAATGTGTTTCTTACCTTTGCCGGGATTTACCCTAGTCATACTACTGCGGCACCAACTCTTGACTCACAACGCAATGCTCCACATCACAATGACGTGCAGAAGTCCATGATCCTCTGTTGATTGCAGAGATGGTGAGGCTAGGCAATCTGGTGACATCATCCTCATGCTGCCACTGAGCGGCATCTTGAGCAGGCAGAGGAGACAAGAAAAGAGAGAAGCAGAGGAGACAGGGAGGCGTGACCATGAGTGGTTCGCACTCATTGAATGAACCACTCACATGACGAGGCCGTCGCCTCCCTAGAACAAATTCCTCTGTCTCCTCTCCAATCTGCACTCCTGCAGTTCCAGGCTGCGCACACGTCGCTCGAAGTATGTTTACCTCAATTGAATCAATGTATTTGGTTTTTGTGGCATTTTTTAGTATAACCACAGCCTTAAGATGATGCCATCTCAGCAAAAACGAAATGGAAGCCATCACATGGTAGACCCACATGTAGACCCACATGTACAGTACTGTAGACCCACCAATCGGATTGGTAGTTTTACCAAGTGATGCCTTTCCTTTTTTAATGGGTATGGGGTGCCGTTATCACACTGCCCTCATTGATTCAAAAGAATTGATCTATTTCAACCTTGAGCGTCTGAAGTACCTCTGGGATTTTAACAATAGACTCATTCACCTTCCAGTATGCTCCCGGTCTTTCTAGATTAATTTGGGAGCACCGTAGTTGAATTGGTGCGTGATCTGACCATGAAATATCATGGATATGTGTATCAGAGATCTTTGGGACCAGTCTGCTAGAAACAAAGAAGTAATCTATTCTGCTATAGCTATTATGAGGGTGGGAATAGAATGTTAAACCCTTGTCCCTCGGGTGTAATTCCCTCCAGATATCAGATACTTGGTTGTCTCGCAACCCACATATGAATTTGTCTGTGCTTTTTCTCTTTGCTCTTTTGGGCTGGGCCGAACTATCTAGTTCCGGATCAAATACTAAGTTGAAGTCCCCTGCTAAAATAGTGTAACACTTTGACACTCTGTCCAGAGTGTCAAAAAAGGAGGTAAAGAATTTTGGGTCGTATTCACTGGGAGCGTAAATCATAGCAATTGTTAGATATTGCCCCTATAGCTTGCCTACCAGGATTAGAAATTTTCATCCCTGTCTCTCTTAACTTGCTCAATCACTAATGGAAAGCTATTATGGAGCAAAATTGATTCTCCGCACTTCTTGACATTGGCTGAGAATAGATACCACTGTTTATATTGTTTATCAAAGTATATCGGGTTTATTGGATGTGCTAAAATGCTTCTCCTGCAAATGGATGACATCTGCTTTTTTCTTCCTATAATCTAAGAAATCCAGCCGTCGCTTGCACGGGTTATTCAGGCCTTTCACATTGTGTAATATGATTGTTATAGACATGTGAATGTGGGTGGGAGTCTGCTTACCTCAACTGTCTCCACACTAGGACCACACAGTAGCCTCCGCGACTGCCAAAGACCTCTAATTTTCAGCTCGACCTTCAAGACAAACTGGAAGGGGGAGGGGGGACCAAACTTACAGAAAGAATGGGAAAACAGAAAAACTCTACCCGAGTCAATGGAGGTTATAAGTGACCTAGACTCGTCTGCCCTTGGGAACAGACCCCCTTCCCCCCCAACATAGGAGGGCCCAGGGTACCAGACATTGAGGACGTCCGGCATCCCAAAGCACCTTATTGGTGTTAATGGTACTCCTACCCCAAGAACCAAGGGAATGGGACATGGAGGCAGCCAAGTCAGGGCAGCTTCCGTTCCAAACCCAGCCATGTGTCTGAAGTATCTTATTACATCTAAACCAACAATAAATGCATATACTGTTGTACCAACAATAAACACAATCAAATTGTTAAGAACTCTTCTTCTGTGTGAACATTGTCCAGGGCTATACACATCATGTCCACCAGGGTTGACCCTCTGTGACCACTACACTTATTACTCTAAGGATAACTCTGCTACTTGACACATACAGTAGCTCACTATTCTAGGCCTTAACGCTTTTAACCTCATCCCAGTGTATATACTGAGGTATATAATCTGAGTGTATCCTGTGGACCTTACATCACCTGCAGGACACAAAGTCCTTCTAACTTATCCCATAGCTTATTCCTGATCGGTTATTCATATAACCCAGTCATAAGTGGACCACTTACATCAGGAACATAACCGATAAAGTGCCAAGGCCGCGTACCCAATCAATATTTCCTCCCCCCACAGTGACATTTACCTTTTATTTTTTATTTTATATACAATTTTTGCTATGAAAGGGGCATCAAGAAAGGAGACTTGCAAATATCTGTCTTCCCCTAGTCTCTCAGATCTGTAGTATGCGTTCTAGTATCCTTTATCTTCATCTAGAAGGTCCATTACTTTCCTCCTTCGCTGCTCCAATTTACTCCATCTTTAGTTGGCCCACTCTTTTTTTGTCTTTGGAGCCCTTGAGCTATTCTCGATTTATTATCCACTAATATTGTATCCCCCCTGGGCTGCCTAACATCTCTCCTGCCAGATTGCCTAGCAAACCCGTCACCTAAGTGTCTCTACCTTGGTCTAGTCCAGGGGCCACCTTTCTGCCACTCCGAAGGACCGTCTGTGATCCATGCCGATCAGACCCCCGCACCTAGGGCTGAATTCGTGCACCACCAACCAGGCACAAGGGTCTACCTGCTTCTGCTTATCCACTGCTGCCTCTCTGATGTCTCTAGAGCATGTTGGGACATCCGCGGGAACCTACATGTCACCGCCATTAATCACCGCCGCATGGTACCTGCCACAGACAGCCAGTCCTCTCCACATCTGCATCACCATCTCCCGAGCTCCACACTGTCCTCGGCCGCTTGCTGATTTTCCTTTTCCGGCTCCCCTGCAACAATAATCATCTCCGGCTCTCCTCGGTCCCGGGCCGGTCCCCCATGTACGCCCCTAACTTAGCATACTTAACAATTCTTGATTAATAGCCGGAATACCTGGACCCAAGTCCAGGCAAGGACACTCCTTTCCGTTACACTGTGAAGTGGTGGTACGGCTTTAAAAGTTAATTAATTGACCAAAATCCGCAACCTTGTCTCCTCCATGCCTTAATTGGCTGCGATTTCACTCCGACCACGTGCCGAGCGCCTCACTTCCCGCCATAATGCCTCTAGAGATGGATATTCTTCGTATTGGTGAGTGAAATGAGATCATCTAGTGATCTCATTGTTACAGCCCGGCCACTTTTGATATCGAACAGTCCAAAAGGGAATGTCAAGTGATATCGGACGCCATTTTCCCTAAGGATTTTGGTCACAGACTGCAGCTTGCGTCTCTTTTCTAGGGTGTTTGGGGACAGGTTTTGAACGACTTGCAGACTAATTTCTTTGAAGATGTTGGTGGGGGAATTACGGGTTATTTGACACAGAGTTTTCTTTATTTTATAATAGTGAACATTTATTATAATGTCTCTGGGAGTCTCCTCTGTCTGTGGCCAAGCTCTGAGGGCCCTATGGCAGCGATCCAAGTGTATCTCTGCTTTAGTCTTGTCTGTTACGACTGAGGTCAGCCATCTGGAGACAAAGTCCTCTATGTATACCTATTGCCGCCGCGCATGCACCTCCGTGAAAATGAATTTTAAGCAAAAGGTAACACTGTATTGCCATTTTAATGTAATTTTCCAGAATCCCTTGCTGCAGTGGATGCATTGTATGCTAGGAGATAATGGTACAATGCAGGGATGCAGACCTGCCTGAGACATGTGAATGTGCTCACATGAGATTTTCATTTGTTCTGTGTTATATGTGGAGGGTTTTTGTCACTTTTTACCACCATAACTTATTTAATGTGTGGTTGAAATCTATCCCAGCTTCAAATTGCAAAGCCAGTATAACCAGCCTCACACTGAGATTAAAAAGGTAAAATCAGTTGTTTATGTGTAGGTTTACTGCCTATGCACTTTAACGCCGGCTGCTGATTGTGTGGCATTGAACATAGCCCCGTCGGATGCATATTGCATGCTGCCTTTGCAGAGTCACTCACGGACCACTTACCTTACATCAGGACAGGAGGAGCTCATCCCCATTTTCAGGATGACCAAACCGTGAGTGTATGT
Organism: Ascaphus truei; assembly: GCF_040206685.1. Taxonomy (NCBI): domain Eukaryota; kingdom Metazoa; phylum Chordata; class Amphibia; order Anura; family Ascaphidae; genus Ascaphus; species Ascaphus truei. The sequence continues at coordinate 94,012,146 of NC_134485.1, forward strand.
ACAACGTTTATGGTGCTTATTGCTAAGCCATTTATTCACTTACTATAACAGCTTACAATTATATATGGGCTGTCCCAACGTCATTCATTCCTTCCCCCCTCATCATAGGGATACAAGGGAGGTTATAACTTGTGCCAAAGGATACATAGCCACATCTTAGCACCTCATTTTTTTGAGCACCGGAATAGATGAATGGTTCACAGTTCACCACACAATTTCTTGTTTACTAAGAGGTTGAGTGAACCTATTTTCAAGAAATACTTTGTCTCTCTAATTAAGTCCCTTACTTCTAAGTGCAACACTCATGTTTACTAGCTGAGCGGGAACTGCTCTCTCTTTATAAAACATATTACATACTGTACATATGTATCTATTGATATACAGAGAACTGTACAACGGACAAGAACTGTCCAACTAGCATTGATGGACAACACTACATACTATATGAAGTAAGGCAGGCAAGAAAGAATTTCAGATGAGCAAATGAGATTATGTGGAAATCCCCTGTTTTAGCCTAGATTTGTTTTGGGGGCAGATTCATCAAGCATCCTCACAAGAACAAGTTATTCTTCTGAAAGATTTTGCTGCAGCTGCAGGTGTTTGTGGTGCGTGCATACCTGTGAGGGTCCAGGAGATGCTGAGGTTCCGCGATGGTGTGGGGAACAGGACAGGCTTTAGATGATCTTTAGATTCCACTCAGGATGTCAGCGCCTCCAGCTCTAGCAGGCTCCAGGATTTCAGAGACAGTCCCCCACTAGGGCAGATTCCATCCATACCCCTACCCAATAGACTGAGAACTCAGGCAGGGGTATATAAAAAGGGATGAGGTATTGGTAGCAGCCACTGCTAGCAGTACAGTGAATGCATGAGGATTGATCTGGGTCTTTTGGATGATGCTTGGGCCTTAGTATAATATTGAAGCTTTGGTTCAGCTTGATCTTGCTCTCTGTTAGCCCAGAAGGGACTGACAGGCATGTCTCACTCCTAGCCGGGAGAAGCAGGACACACCTCCACTCTCAAGAACAGGTGGTAGAGAACACCCTATAATTTAGCACTTCCTCTCTGATGCACCAGAAGGGGAGGGCACAGGTCTATACCGTGATTGGCTACACACAGACCCTTGTGTCACCTTCACTCCTGCCACTCAGAGAGTCAGCATGAGGAGGGTCAAAGCCCTAGGATAGCTTTACACAGCCTGTAGCTACAAAGGACTTACGTGACAGGAGGCAGAGAGGCAACCTGGACCAGCCATGGCTACATCTGTAAACAGTGTTTCTCTTCACTTTTTGAAATCAGGATAGCTCTGTGGTAGGCCGCAATTCAACACCTTAATAAGTACAATACTAATTACATTTTGAAACCAAAATTCCCCAAAAATCCAAGCAATGTTTACTGCAATAGCCAAATCGTTTGAAAAGAAAAGTATAGTTGCTTGAACTTGGTCACATGCATTCCTCCAATAGGATAAAGAAGCAGTGTCCATATCCATTTATTTCTAATTGAAAACTATACAACCATGAAGTATCAGCTGTGACTCTCTTAAATTCTGTATTGGGAAACAGTGAAACACCAAAAAAATTACACCAGCAGTGTCTCTTCTCCATCTTCCACTTGGTACCCATGCAAACATAATACAATTACTACCTATAGGTTTGGAGAACATGGGTTTGTTCTGTTGTGTGTATCTAAATTCCAGCTTGATGTTGCCAGTGAGCCTTTTATCCAACTATTGCTGCAAACTTATGTTTCCATATCCCTGGCTGTGACAGAGATAATTTAACAGCTGAATTAGATGCTTGAATTTTTTTCAGAACTCCTTCTTTTATGAACATGCACTTTTATGTTCTCAAAATGTTGGTCAATTATATTTCTGTGTAGGTGATGCATTAGCTTGTACTGCTGTACTTTTAGATACATTCAAACTAATTGGTTGAAAAGCATCAGAACCAAGATATAGATATTCAAATTCAGAAAGTGGAATTAGGCATAAATGTAGAAATAGTTACATTAATGTAGTATACATTAAAAGAATGTAAATATACATTAAATATTTAGATATGTATGGCATAAGGAAAAAACATAAAGTATAAATGAATTGTTACAGTATGTGGGAATTTCTAATTACTGTACATAATATGCCGTAATACTTTCTGCTCTTTTTGTATTCAAAAAGTCTTATATAATGGAAACTCGATTTTATGAAAGAAATGTAAAGAATATATTTTGTTAGAATGTACAACATCTGACATACTTTTGCTGAATACCACATGAAAAAAACGATCTCACAAGTCAAGTGCAGTCATACTGATTTAAGTGACATTTGGTATTTATGTGGCAAATTGATGCTGGCGAATACCTGTGTACTGTACATAGTGGTGGTAGTTTAAGTGATCACCGTATACAGGAGCAGTAGTAGTAGTAGTAGTAGAAGTGAATGAGCTTTGAAGACCTTTCCTATGACTTATCTTCTGCTTAAATCTAATAAGGTTTAATACTTTTTTTATACAAATGGTATATAATAAAGAGTTTAATGGTATTTAATAAATGGAAATGCTATACTAATAATAACTTTATTTATATAGCACTTTTCTCCGAATGGGACTCAAAGCACTTCACAGTTACAAAAGGAAAAAAATAAGAAAACATGTAAAGTTATAAAAGAGACTAAACACAAGGAAAGATACAATAGAGGAAGGAACGGTACTGTAGCTATTAAATGTCAGACAGGTTACAGTAAATTAATGAAATGCCCAGGGAAACAGGTACTGTACGTAGAAATTGAGCCTGTTTTATAGATTTCCAGAGATGGGGCCTCTTGAACTGTACAAGGCAGGCTGTTCCAAAGAGTGGGAGCTGCGTGGCTAAAATCTTGGGCCCGAAAGTAAGTCAGAGAGATTCTGGGAACTGTTAGAGTCCTTCATCTGCAAATCGAAGTGATTGAATGGGAGTGTAGGGAACTAGACACTCTTTCAGATATCTGGGAACCAGATTATGTAGTGCTTTGAATGTCAACAAGCCAATCTTGATATAAATTCTCCATTGGAATTTGCTATTTCCTTTCCTTTTTCTTATTGTATGTTAACCGAGAGAAATTAAGATTTTTGGGGCACACTCTGGTTATCTTTGAGAGGCTTTTTATATACGTGGTGCTGGTCCTCTTATGTAAGCGCAAAGTGCACATATGTGAAAAAAAATCAAAAAACAAATATAAAACAATGTATATTGTCAAACAGTTGTAACGGTGTTTCCCCCACCCAATGGACGATTCTGCCATTACAGCGTGTGTGGTGCATGCTACCTGTTGGAAAGCAGGAGGGCTGAGTCGTCTGCCAATGGTTGTAGGGACACAGGACAGGTTTCTGTTGTACACACCCCACATGGTTCACTAGCAGTGCAGTGCCTCAATCTGCCGCAGGCTCTAGATGTATGGAGGTGCTCTCCTACGGAAGAAATACTCAATCTCCTTCACCAGTAAGATCAAACACCAGGCAGGAGGTATATGAAACAGGAACGGCTTTATTCTGTTCAGTACAATGCAGTTTCAGCAGGCCTCTGCCCTATGCAGTCTTTGGTGGTCTATCCAGCTGTAGGATGGTCCCAGGACATCCACTACAGGTCAAGGGCTACCACAGCTGTCCTTACTCTTCCCTGCCCCTCTAGCAGGGCCAGAGGAAAGGTCCACACTCACTCTCCCACGAGGAGAAGAAGAACAGAGAAGAGGAACAGAGAAGGCCCAATGCCACTCTACTGTATGACCAGCCTCTTTCAAGTGGGGAGAGGCACTACTGAATTTGGGCAGCAATCCCCCTTAAGTACAGCCAGGAGGAGGGCACCAGGTCTGACACATGATTGGTGGGTATTCTGCTGGAGGCAGTGTGTCAGAGCACAGCCATAAATGATCAGGAAAGCAGCTTGTGGTTAAAAGATATTCTTTATTCGGACATCATGGTGCAGTCAGGGAAATGGAGGGAGCTCTTACGCGTTTCACGCCTCGTTGGCGCTTCGTCAGAGAGTGAAAAAGTAATGCTGGGACCCCCTTGATATAGTGCCTCTCATTGCGTTTCAAATTGCTCACAGCCGCGGCTCGATTGGCCGGAAGTGATGATACCGGAAGTCAGGAACCGGATGTGACGCGACGGGCTCCATGCATAGATGGTTTGTTTACAAGCTATGCTTGTAGTCATGGAGATCGCAGCGTCATCACTCCGTAGCAATGGGGAAATCTTAATTACAAACGGGACCCAGCATTATCACCCCACCATACAAAAAACATACATAATCAAAGGTGGTGGTTTTAAAAACAACATCTAAAGCATATAGACTATGCATAAACTGAAGGACTCTTTGTAAACAGTTTGATATTATCCATAATGTATGGTTGCGGTCGTATTTGTAAACGTTTTTAAGTGCCTGGTGACATATGTAAATTGTTTATAATGATAAACTTTGAATCATTGATTCGGGTTGTATAGGCTATATTGCAATCATACATGATGGGTTAATATATCAATAAAAAATCTATTGTGCCAATTCTTTGCATGAAAGTATACATTTAGAACAGTTGCACAGATTTACTCGAGGTGATTTGTGAAAGACTGATGGCTATATCTAAGCAATGGGTAAAGCATATGTTATACATCTCGTTATAATTACATCCGTCGCGTCACATCCGGTTCCTGACTTCCGGTATCATCACTTCCGGCCAATCGAGCCGCGGCTGTGAGCAATTTGAAACGCAATGAGAGGCACTATATCAAGGGGGTCCCAGCATTACTTTTTCACTCTCTGACGAAGCGCCAACGAGGCGTGAAACGCGTAAGAGCTCCCTCCATTTCCCTGACTGCACCATGATGTCCGAATAAAGAATATCTTTTAACCACAAGCTGCTTTCCTGATCATTTATGGCTGTGCTCTGACACACTGCCTCCAGCAGAATACCCACCTATCTACCACTTTTCCGGATGCACGCCACCAACAAGAAGAAAACAGGCTTTTTTCATGTGAGTTTATCCTTTATTCTATTTTGGAGGTATACACTAGGGTGGTTTCAAGCGTGTGTGACATTGTCCTCATTAGGAGTGATGTGATGGAGCTTAACACTCTTCATTCACAACACCTCTAGGACTTCAATATATATGTCCTCTACACAGCGCTCACCTACATACCCAACACTCACCTGTATATCAATAGCCTGCATCAAGCCATCTTCTATCAAGAATATTTGAATTGACATTGTTATTTCCATTATCCATAGTCATTTAGAGCACTATTGATGAACTCTGTTCTTCTACTGCTGACACATGATTGGGTATGCTCAGGCATGGTTCCACCTCCTCCCACTTTCACTCATGGGTACTGCATGGAGTGGGGAAAACCTATGATAAGTACTGGCAGGCCTGCTCTTACTGCCAGTGAGAGCAGACGGGTAGTCAAGAACCAGTCCTGGCTACACAGTATTAGTATTGCAACTTATTCCTATAGACATTCATTACAACACAGTGTGTGGGGATACAAATTAAGACCAAAAACACTGTGATTTTATATTAGACAGAAAACCACCATGTTATCACACATTCACAGTGCCCTCAGATACTCCCAGAGGGATAATCAACATTTAGTGATATACAATAATATTAATTACATTAATGTCTTGGTGATTGTATAAATTTCTTCACCCTTAATGATGCAGTGAAGATACTGCTAGATTAAGCTAATAAACACTCACTGTTAAATAATAATAATAATAATAATAATAATAATTATTATTATTATTATTATTATTATTATTATTATTATTTATTGTTCGGAAAGATTTCAAAACTTCAGAAGATTTTTTCAAGTAGATAAAGTCAATTTAATCTTCCAAAGTTACTTAACAAATGAAAGTTGATAACAGACATATGCTTCTGATTTTAATTAATGGAACAAATTATAGTAATTAATGGATTAACCCACCCTCCCCACTACCCACCCGGGTGGCCTAACCACCCACCCTGGGACCACTATACCCACCCTGTACCCATTGATTGGCATAGTGGTACATCATACCCATATAACATGGGCATGATAAGCCACTATATCACTCAATGGTCACCCTAATATAAAAGCATGAAGGCAAAAAATACAAAATAATAAAAGATTTACACAAGTACCTAAACACCCCAATTCAATAATTAATAGCACTAGCCAACCAATTAAATAAATAAAAGCACTAGCCAACCAATCTATTTAATAAATAAAAGCACTAACCAACTGTGGCAGGATGGCCTATAGCCGAGGTTAGGGAACAGTCCACATGTGTAGTTTCAGGATAATGAAAAATGTTCAATGGCTTTATTTCTCCACAGTAACATAACATGCGGGTACACTGTCCCTTTAACAAAAATAAATCCTGCTCCGTGATGGGAGAAAAACTGACTAACACAGCAGACCTATCTAGCAGGCTGGCTGGCTAAACCATAACCAAACCTTCAGAGTCTTTTAAGCAGTCATGAAAACAAATGAAACAAATCTTACTTTGGCTGCAGTAAGTAGTGTTGTATCCTTCTGGCTAGCAGCACATCTATCCATGTGCTCTTGTCTGAGAGAGCCAGCTACTGCTGGTAACAAGATCCTTTTCTACCTTTCTGGCTCTCAGGTGTCAGCTTACTTCCTGACTATCTAAGTTCCACCTGAGTTAACCCTTATGAGTGCTGGATGAAGCACTCAGACATATGTCTCCCAGGCGTAACTGATAGGAGTTGACTTCACTCTGTCACATACCTCCCCTGTTTGTGTGTGGCTAGTGTCCCACACGGCTGAAGCCCGACCCTCCACTCCTTCCCTTGACAAAAAATCAGCATTTCCATGGTCCTTTCCAGGTCTATGCTGAATATCAAACGAGAAGGGTTGGAGGGCAATATACCACCTGGTCAACCTTGGATTTGTGTCCTTCATGGTGTTTAACCACTTCAAGGGCGCATGGTCAGTGACCAGGGTGAAGTGTACTCCGGCTACATAATGTCTCAAGGCCTAAATTGCCCATTTTACAGCGAGACACTCCTTCTCAATAACGGAATACCTCACTTCCCTTGGGAACAGCTTCCGGCTGATGAACAGTATGGGGTGTTCAACACCATCAAATTGCTGAGACAGCACTGCTCCCAGTCCTACCTCTGAGGCATCCGTCTGGATGATGAAGGGCTCTTTAAAATCTGGGCTCCGAAGAGCGGGGCCCTCTGACAGGCACTTTTTTAGCATGTCAAAGGCGTCTTGGCACTCCCAAGACCATTTAACTTGGGTTGGGGCACTCTTTTTTGTCAGATCTGTTAGGGGTGCAGAAATTTCCGAAAAATTGGGGATAAACCGCCGGTAATACCCTGCTAACCCCAAAAGGGAGCGGACCTGTGTCTTTGTCTGTGGGGTGGGGACTTCCTTTATGGCGGCCACCTTGCTAGCTAGTGGCCTTACTATCCCTCCCCCAACGGCATAGCCCAAGTACTTTGTAGTAGATTTACCATGGGCACATTATTTTGGATTTGCAGTGAGCCCTGCTTCTCTTAAGGACGTTAGGACTGCCCTTAACCTTTTTATATGAGACTGCCAGTGTCTGCTATAGATGACAATGTCATCCAAGTAGGCCGCGGCATATGCCCTATGGGGTCGTAGTACCTTATCCATTAACCTTTGGAACGTGGCTGGAGCCCCATGTAACCCAAATGGCATAGTGACGAATTGGTATAAACCGAGAGGGGTGGACGAATGCAGTTTTGCATTTGGATTCTTCCGCTAGAGGTATCTGCCAATATCCTTTCGTGAGATCTAGGGTGGAGATATACTCTGCTTTACCAAGCGAATGAAGCAATTCATCCACCCTAGGCATTGGATATGCATCAAATCTGGATACAGCATTTACCTTTCGCAGATCTACGCAAAACCTCACCTTCCCATCTGGTTTAGGGACCAACACGATAGGGCTACACCATTCGCTGTGGGACTCCTCGATCACGCCCAATTCCAACATGTCTATTATCTCCCTCTCTACCAGGTCTTTTCGGCCCTCTGGCAATCTATAGGGACGGGACCGTACTTTTAAGCCAGGTTCTGTCTCAATCCTATGGGACACTAAATCAGTCTGCCCTGGCAGCTCAGAACAAACATCTGAGAACTGGTCACATACATCAAGTAGGTCTGACCTTTGTTCCATTGTTAACTGCTCTCCCATGGGAACCTGATGGTCAGTGTACGTACTACCCTTTGGAAGCTTTGGACCCAAATCCGTCTCTCCTTCCCGAGGGTGAATGAACAGCGATCTCATCGTTTTCCAGGGTTTCAGGAGGTTCACGTGGTAGATTTGTTTACCCTTCCTGGACCCTGGTTGAGAGATCTCATAGTTCACCTCCCCGGTGCGGCGGAGAACTTGGAAAGGACCCTGCCACTTCGCAAGGAGTTTACTTTCAGATGTCAGTAGTAGTAGCATCACTTGGTCCCCAGGTTGGAAGACCCTCAAGCGAGCATTTTGGTTGTACTGCCTCTCTTGACGTTCTTGAGCAGATTTGAGGTTTTCCTTCGCAAACCGACCTATCATGTCTAGGCGGTTTCTAAGGTCTATGACATACTGAAGGGTATTCTTGGAGGGGGAGGGCTCCTCCTCCCAGGATTCCTTCAGTAGGTCGAGAATACCCCGAGGTTGGCGTCCATATAGGAGCTCAAACGGGGAGAAGCCTGTGGATGATTGGGGCACTTCTCGTACCGCAAACAACAGGAAAGGGAGAAGTTCATCCCAAGCTCGCTTTTAAGTGTCCACAAACTTCCTAAGCTTAGATTTTAAAGTACGGTTAAACCTCTCTACCAATCCATCAGTCTGAGGATGGTAGACCGAGGTCCGGACGGATTTTACCTCCAATAACGTCAGGACATCCTGCATTAACTTTGCCATGAAATTTGTTCCCTGGTCAGTTAACATTACTTGGGGAAGTCCTACCCTAGAAAACAGTTCTAACAGCCTGTGAGCAACCTGTTTAGCAGTGGCTAATCTCAGAGGGAAGGCCTCAGGATATCTGGTGGCATAATCAACAACAACGAGTATAAATTTATGTCCCTTCGCAGAGGGTTCTAAAGGTCCAACCAGATCTACCCCAATTCTCTCAAATGGGACGGCTACCAAGGGCAGAGGAACCAAGGGAGCCGGCTTCTGTCCTTTTTGGCTAGTTAACTGGTATTCAGGACATGTCTCACATAGTTTCATGATGTCACCATGTATGCCTGGCCAGTAAAACCGGGACGAGATGCGGTCCGTGGTCTTATCTCTGCCCAAATGACCACCCCATGGGAGAGTATGGGCTAGGGTGAACACTGTTTTAATCAACCCTTTAGGGACTAGCATCTGTTGAATGACCTCCCCTGTTTGTGTAACCTTATTCACACGATATAGTATGTCATTCAACAGTTCAAAATGTGGATACACTTTTACACCTTGTTCATCTATTATCTTGTTGTTGACCTGTACCACCTTCTCATATTGTCTAGCCAGAGCTGGGTCCTCCCTCTGCCTCCGATGGAAGTCAGGAAGATCCAGGGCTGGCAACACTCCCGTATCTATCTGTTCCCCACCCTGGTCATCCCCGGCCATGACCTGCAGTCCTTTGGGCTGACTAATGTTACCAAAAGTCCAAGCCTTTCTTAACCAGTCCTCTTTTTCCGCACGTCTCTGTTTACGTGTCTTTGGGACATGGTGTCTACGGGGGAAAATCTCTGGGGAAAAAGGGAACAAGTCTCCGGGCTTCTCCAGTACCAGAGAAGTAGGCTCTGTAGGAGTAGGGGCCAACAATGTTTCGAGGTAGGGCCAGTCTCGGCCAAGTAGAACAGGAGCAGGTAGCCAGGGGGCAACTCCCACTAGTAGGCTAGCCTCTTTATCCTGGATACGTAGTAGAATGTTCGCCGTCGGGTATCTCTTTGTATCCCCATGGATACACTCTATATTCCAAGGAGAATCATAAGATAGTCTATTGCTTGGAATTAGGCCCTCTAGGACCAGGGTTTTTCCAGAGCCCGAGTCCAGCATGGCATTTGCTTTTGTCCCCTCCAGAGATGCTGGGACTAACCACGGATTGTGGTCCCCTCGGAGACAAGCTGTGGCAGTGGTTCTGCCATATGAACAGTCCGTCTCCTCATCTCCTGAGTCCAAAAGTGATCCAGTGGCCTCGGACCCAGGATGGGCGTCTCTGCGGGAGTTTGTACCAGGAACCCTCCGAGATGGGAAAGGGTCTTCCGATCGGGTTGACTGGATCTCCCGAGCTGGTGGGTTGTAGACCCCTCGATTGTCTGCTATCCTGCCTCTAGCATCACCGGAAGCAACTGGTGTTTGCACGGACCGTTCCCAGCTATTCTGTTGGGTGTCGTCACCAAGGAAATTTTCCACCAAGCGGACCGCTGAATTCAGGGAAAATGCAGCGTGTCTTTTTACCCAGGAGCGGGAGGAGGGGGGCAGTACCTGTATGAATTGCTCGAGCACAAACTGTTCAAGGATCTCTTCCTTGGTATGCTTCTCCGGTTGTATCCACCTGGTACATAAGTCTACTAAGCGGTGGGCTACGACCCGGGGTCTGTCTTTGTTTGCATATTTGACTGTCCGGAACCGCTGTCGGTAGGTCTCTGGAGTGAGGCCTAGGCGATCCAGAATAGCAGCCTTTAGTTTCTGATAGGCCAAGGCCTCATCTGCTGGAAGAGCCTGGTAGGCTGCCTGAGCTTCCCCTATGAGGAGTAGAGCCAGAGTCGTTGCCCAGCGATCAACTGTCCAGCCGTGGGCGATGGCTACCCTTTCAAAAGTGAGGAGAAATGCCTCTGGGTCTTCGGTTGGCTTCATTTTATGCAGCATCACCGGTGGCTTATTTGGAATAGCTGGTCTGCCTGGGGCTGAGCCTTCAACTAGCAGTTGGATTAGCTTTTATTCCTGCCGGGCCTGTTGCTCATCTTGCTGGGCCTGTCGCTCATCTTGCTGGGCTTGTCGCTCAGCTTGCTGGGCTTGATGTTCTGCTTGCTTCTCTGCTAGCTGGAGCTGTTGCTCAAGGAACTGAGAAAAAAAATTCTCCATTTTTTTTTTTTTTTTTGTGTGGCCCTTCAGATACAGGGGCCGTCCGACATCCCACTTCTGACACCACTTGTGGCAGGACGGCCTGTAGCCGAGGTCAGGGAACAGTCCACACGTGTAGTTTCAGGATAATGAAAAATGTTCAATGGCTTTATTTCTCCACAGTAACATAACATGCGGGTACACTGTCCCTTCAACAAAAATAAATCCTGCTCCGTGATGGGAGAAAAACTGACTAACACAGCAGACCTATCTAGCAGGCTGGCTGGCTAAACCATAACCAAACCTTCAGAGTCTTTTAAGCAGTCATGAAAACAAATGAAAAAAATCTTACTTTGGCTGCAGTAAGTAGTGTTGTATCCTTCTGGCTAGCAGCACATCTATCCATGTGCTCTTGTCTGAGAGAGCCAGCTACTGCTGGTAACAAGATCCTTTTCTACCTTTCTGGCTCTCAGGTGTCAGCTTACTTCCTGACTATCTAATTCCACCTGAGTTAACCCTTATGAGTGCTGGATGAAGCACTCAGACATATGTCTCCCAGGCGTAACTGATAGGAGTTGACTTCACTCTGTCACACCAACCAATCAATTTAATAAATAAAAGCACTAACAATCAATCAATTTAATAAATAAAAGCACTAACCAACAAAACAATTAATTAATTTAAACCAATAGTCAACAAATCAATTAATTAATAAACCACTAGCCAACACATCAATTAAAACCAGTAGCCAACACAAGAAATAATTAATTAAATACGCTAAACAATCTGAAAATGAAATTAAAAAAAGCCATCCAAATTACAAACAATTTAAGACAAACAATAAACAGAAAACTAAAAAAACAACAATCAATAGAAAAAAAGCATTTGCCAAAAATTGAATTGGCTGCCACTGTACTTATCTATGCCCTAAACGGGCACAGATTAATATATTATCTGTCAATGGGCAATGAACAACATCAAAATAAAAAAATACAATAAAAAAAACCTGTAAAAATAAAATTACATGCATTCAATATTTTTCTTACCTTTAGAAGCATTGACTCTCCGAATCCCGGGTATTCTTTAAACTCTCGTACTGCGATATCATCAAGTTAAATCCAACGCCATCCACCTTGAAGATGCGGAACATGTAACAAAATTCTTCTTTCTTTTATCTTCTATCACTGTCTTCTTTATTCATCAGTCATTATTTGTTTATTTTCTTTAATCTTCTATCTTCATCTGTAAGTCCAAAACCCAATAGTAAATCCAGAACAGGATGTTATCTCGTTATTTTCTTCCTGTTAAATGAGCTGTCCAGGCGTTATACTGTATAGGTCCTGTGACATCACATTTTCAGGTCAGATTGGAGCTGTACAATCTGATTGGACGCCGTATCATGTGCCTGCCTCCTTTTTTTTGTTATGGATATGACTTCGTCTCCAAGGGAGGTATGTCATATCCTTCAAACCACATGGCTATATCACATGGTATTATAGCCAAAGGGATTGAAGGCAATCCCATTGGTTGCTGTACCATGTGATATGTTACATTAGTTCAAAAGGATGTGACATCATCCCTTAAAGTGACATCACATCTTTTGAACTAATTTAACTTATCACATGGTACAGCAACCAATGGGATTGTCTTAAATAATATTGGCTGTAATACCATGTGATACAGCCATGTCGTTTTAAGGTTGCGACGTACCTCCTTTGGAGATGACATCACATCCTTAAAAAAAAAGAAGCGGGCACATGATACAGCGTCCAATCAGATTGTAGCTGAACCATCTGACCTGAAAATGTCAGGCCCTATATAAGGCCTGGGCGCCTCATTTAGCAGGAAGAAGACAACGAGAGAACATCCTGTTCTGGATTTACCATTGGGTGTTGGATTGACAGATGAAGATAGAATATTAAAGAAAAGAAAGAAATACTGACAGATGAAGAAAGAAGACGGTGATACAAGATAAAAGAAAGAATAATTTTGTTACCTGTTTTGGATCTTCAAGGTGGATGTCGTTGACTTTGATGATGTCGTGGTACGAGAGCTTGCAAAATCGCCGGGATTCGGAGGGTCAACACTTCTAAAGGTAAGAAAAATATTGAATGCATGTCATTTTATTTTTACAGGTTTTTTTATTGTATTTTTTTATTTTTTATGTATTTCATTTCCCATTGACTGATAATGTATTAATCTATGCCCTTTGGGTACAGATCAATACAGTGACAACCAATTAATTTTTTTAGCAAATGCTTTTTTTCTATTGATTGTTATTTTTCAGTTTTCTGTTTATTGTTTGGCTTAAATTGTTTGTAATTTGGATGGCTTGTTTTATTTCATTTTCCGATTGTTTAGTGTTTTTAATTAATTATTTCTTTTGTTGGCTACTGGTTTTAATTGATGTGTTGGCTAGTGGTTTTATTAATTAACTGATTTGTTGGCTAGTAGTTTAAATTAATTAATGTTTTGTTGGTTAGTGGTTTTATTTATTTAATTGATTGGTTGTTAGTGAATTTATTTATTAAATAGATTTGTTGGCTAGTGCTTTCATTTATTTAATTGGTTGGTTAGTGCTTTTATTTATTTAATTGGGGTGTTTAGGTGCTTGTGTATATCTTTTATTATTGTGTATTTTTGGCCTTTATGCTTTTATATTAGGGTGACCATTGCGTGATATAGTGGCTTATCATGCCCATGTTATATGGGTATGATGTACCACTATGCCACTCAATGGGTACAGGATGGGTATAGTGGTCCCGGGGTGAGTGGTTAGGCCTCCCGGGTGTGTAGTGGGGAGGGTGGGTTTACACCTTAATTACTTATTAACCGCTAAGGGGATTAAGGGGTTAGGGGCCATTAGATTGTATTTTAGATTGTATTGTTGATGCCCACAGAGGACAAGGACGATTGTATTTTTTCATGTTTTCTTGCTGTTATCAGAGGACATGTACCTGGAGTATGCTGACGAGGATGCCCTTCATGATGGCAGGGTAATTAGAAAGGTTTATTTACTTTATTTATGCTGGCTGGCTAATATTTTATTTTATAATGGGCACATGAGCTAATATCCATATCTGGATAATAGTAATTTTGCCCATTACTGTACTGTATGTATTGGAGGGTGGGGGTGTTTGTAGTTATTTGAATGTATACATATATATATATATATATATATTGGCACAGGATTGGTACCGCAGGTCAGCGAGGACCCCCGGACACCCACAGGGACCACCTGAGGACCCCAGGATATCCAAGGGGGGCACCCGGGTTCCCCCGCCAGCCTGTAGCATCAATCGTGGGCACAGGGGTTTGGTGGGTTGTGTAGTGTATTTGTGGTTAGTACATATTGTAATGTTTATTGGGGGCAGAGGGGGTTAGTGAAGGGCCAAGTACCCACTTCACTCACATCCTCTGCCCTCAATAAACCTGCTATTGTGCCTTAAACCCTTCACTGCCGTAGCAGCTATCCGCTAAAGTAATGATGCGGCGTTAATGTAAATTTTTTAATAGTTTGCGGGAGCAGGCGGTCTCCTGAGCTGAAGCATTTTGATTTATGCCTCAGCGACCCTCTGCTTCCCGGGTTACAGGCCCTGGTATGGAGCATCGGGTGCGGTATTACTGCCATTTTTAAATCATCCAGGTCACGTGACTGTGGGATTTAAATAATGAAGGAGATACCTGCACCCCATATCTGGGCCTGTAACTCGGGAAGCAGGGGGTCCCCAAGGCTGAAATCAATGCGGTTCATCTCAGGAGACCCCTGCTCCCGTACATTATTAATAAAAATTACATTAAAGCAGCTTCAATACCAGATAGCTGCTCCGGTAAAGAATTTGTTCCATTTTTTATTTAGGTTTTAATACTAGCGATCACAGTGTTTTTTTTCAAATCTTAATACTAGTGTACGTGAGCAGGGGGTCTCTGGGGCAGAACCGCATTGATTTCAGGTCTGGGGACACCCTGCTTCCCCAGTTATGGGTGCCGGTATCTCCTATGCATTTAAATATACTGCGTCACGTGACCATGGGAATAAAATGCATAGGAGATACCGGCACCCATAACGGGGCCTGTATCTCGGGAAGCAGGGCGTCCCCGGACCTCAAATCAACACGTTTCTGCTTCAGGGTCCGGAGACCCCTGCTACAGTGCACTAGTATTTAACTTTAGATTAAAAAATGTTTATCTCTGGTGAGATTTGTGCAGGGAGAGGCGGCTCTCTCTCTGCAGCGCCAGTTATGCAAATGTTGCTATCACTGGTATTCTGGGCTTTCCGTATACCATGATAGCAACGCTGTCAAAACTGGCGATTTAAACAGCCTGGAGATTTTTTTCCCCTGCGCTTAGAGCATAGGCACCTATGCATTTATTTATCACGCTTTAAGACATGAGGCCAAAAGTGGGATTCACTAAGAACTGAAGGCCATTTTTTTAAGGCTGATAAAAAAAAGCACTATCGCCTGAATATCGCAATAGCTGATAGAAAAAAACTGCAGCCTATAATAGTTGCATGGAGATGCTGCATCTCCATGCATGGCTCTTACAGGCTAATAAACATTCAAAATATTGATTTTGATAATAGTGTACATGAGCAGGGGTCTCATGAGCTGAAAAGCATTGCTTTCAGCCTTGTTGACCCCCTACTTCCCGAGTTACAGGCCCCGTTATGGGGTTCTGGTATCCCCAGTGCTTTTAAATCTCCCACATCACGTGACCGTGGGATTTAAAAGCCCAGGGGATACTAACACCCCATAACAGGGCATGTATATTGGGAAGAAGGGGTTCCCGAGGCTGAAATCAACGTGTTTCACCTCAGAAGACTAGATAAGGTAATAGGGGAGCCCCTGCTGCTGTCTCATAGAAAATGAACGGTGAACGGTGCTCTGGGTATACACTGAATAGGTAGAAAGGGTAGAAAAGAACCCAGTGTAGCACTCAAGTTCACCCTCTGGTGATTAGTGTATGATTTAAAACATAAACTTTATTTAATACAACACATATATAAAATTATGGGTGTTAAAATGACATACTAGAGGTCGTAGGATCGTAATACTGACAGCCATGGGGCTCGTGATCAATATAATAGATGTCTCCTGTTATGTATCAATATCACACAGGAAACTAAATAAAAATCCTAACAGAGCCACACGTGCACATGCAGGGCTGAAATCACTTCCGCATTCATGTCTCTGACCTCGAGTTGATGCGGTGTCCTGCCCGCACTGTTACACAGGCTACCAGTGCCCCGATGGACACTTAGAGCCCCTTTTCACTGAATATTGCTAGGGTTATCGCTCCTTACTTAGTACTTAGTGTAGTCCTGTTAGATATGTGCTGGAGTATACTGCTATTGAGCTACTATTATTATTATACACAGCCTCCGCCTCCTCATATGCAGGGTTCATCTATGTGCATAGCTGATCATACTTGGGTGCCCACCATCACACTTTAAGCACATTATTAACTATCACTATTTGTGACAGTGTCGCTGAGGTCACTATAGGGGGCTATATGCCTATATTGTGAACCTCAGGGGATTACCTGTGATCAGCTTCACACAGTACTGTGCGCACATTCATTACCAGTGAGGAGGTTTTTTCTGACTGCACATTGAGACCTACTGGTGCACAATATATTTGTTTTAGAGTACACCAGTTACCACCAGTCACAACATTACCACATATGGTTTATGCATATACTGCCAAGTGTGACTTGGTGATACAGTACATCGTCGAGTTAACCCTAACTTTTCACCCTCACTGAGGTTTATATTAGGATTTTTATTTAGTTTCCTGTGTGATATTGATACATAACAGGAGACATCTATTATATTGATCACGAGCCCCATGGCTGTCAGTATTACGATCCTACGACCTCTAGTATGTCATTTTAACACCCATAATTTTATATATGTGTTGTATTAAATAAAGTTTATGTTTTAAATCATACACTAATCACCAGAGGTTGAACTTGAGTGCTACACTGGGTTCTTTTCTACCCTTTCTACCTATCACCTCAGAAGACCCCTGGTCCCGCAAACTAGTATCAAAATCCAGATAAAAAATAAACAAAATTCGTTACGGTAACGGCTATCCGCTATGGTAATGAAGCGGTTTTAATGTAATTTTTATTAATAGGGTGTGGGAACAGGAGATCTCCTGAGATGAACCGCATTGATTTCAGCCTCGGGGACCTCCTACTTCCTGAGTTACAGACCCTCGTATGGGGTGCCGATTTCTCCTTCATTATTTAAATTCCACGGTCACGTAACCCGGTTGATTTAAAAATAGCGGCAATACTGCACCAGATGCCCCATACCAGGGCCTGTAACTCGGGAAGCAGGGGGTCTCCTGAGTCTGAAATCAAAGCGGTTCAGTTCAGGATACCCCCTGCTTTCGTACACTATTAGTAAACATTACATTACATCAGCTTTATTAACTTAGCGGCTAGCCACTAAGGCAATGAAGGGGTTAAGGCACAATAGCAGGTTTATTGGGGGCAGAGGGTGTGAGTGAAGGAGGTACTTGGCCCTTCACCCACCCCCTCTGCCCCCAATAAACATTACAATATGTACTACCCACCAAAACACAACCGCCCCACATAAAAACATTTTTTATTTTTTTCCGCACAGGATTGATACCAGAGACCGATAGGGGTCCTCGAGGGTGTCTGGGTAGGGTGACCAGATTTTGAAAATGAAAAACCGGGACACATTTTTTTTTGATATAACAGTTTATTTATTGCATTTATACTTTACTACCATTAGAGAGAGAGAGAGAGAGTGTGTGTGTGTGTGTGTGTGTGTGTGTGTGTGTGTGTGTGTGTGTGTGTGTGTGTGTGTGTGTGTGTGTGTGTGTGTGTGTGTGTGTGTGTGTGTGTGTGTGTACACCTCACTAATCGAACAAAAAAAAAAGCCAGATGTGAATGATTCTGAACCATTAACCAGTGTTAGGATGCCCCCTCTTCACAATTTCTAAAGCAGCAATCCTGCCTGGGATCTTACCTGATCCGCAGTCCCTCAGGGTACTATACTGGAGGGGAGGTGTTCCCTACCTGTCTTCTGATGTCTCCCACGTGAAACGTGAGTCAGATCTGGAAGAAAGCAGGGTAGGTTACTTCGGTGTAGGTATACTGCAGTTAAGATAAGACAGAGGGTGAGGGAGACAGGGAGGGTGAGACAGGGAGGGTGAGGGAGGGAGACAGGCAGGGAGGGTGAGGGAGGGAGACAGGCAGGGAGGGTGAGGGAGGGAGACAGGCAGGGATGGTGAGGGAGGGAGACAGGCAGGGAGGGAGACAGGGAGGGAGACAGGGAGGGAGGGTGAGGGAGACAGGCAGGGAGGGAGGGAGGGAGACAGGGAGGGAGGGCAGGAGGGAGACAGGGAGGGAGACAGGGAGGGAGGGAGACAGGGAGGGAGGGAGACAGGGTGAGGGAGGGAGGGAGGGAGACAGGGAGGAGGGAGGGAGACAGGGTGAGACAGGGTGAGGGAGGGAGACAGGGTGAGGGAGGGAGGGAGACAGAGTGAGACATGGTGAGACAGGGTGAAACAATGTGAGGGAGGGAGACAGGGTGAGACAGGGTGGGTGAGACAGGGTGGGTGAGACAGGGTGGGTGAACAGGGTGGGTGAGACAGGGTGGGTGAGACAGGGTGGGTGAGACAGGTGGGTGAGACAGGGTGGGTGAGTGGGAGGGAGAGAGAGGGAGGGAGAGGAAGGGAGAGAGAGGGAGGGAGGGAGAGGGAGGGAGAGTGAGGGAGGGAGAGAGAGGGAGGGAGGGAGAGGGAGGGAGAGGGAGAGAGGAAGGGAGAGAGGGAGGGAGAGAGAGAGGGAGAGAGAGGGAGGGAGAGGGAGGTAGATGGAGGGAGGGAGGGAGGGAAGGAGAGGGAGGGAGGGAGGGAGGGAGGGAGAGAGGGAGGGAGGGAGAGAGGGAGGGAGAGAGAGGGAGGGAAAGAGAGGGAGGGAGACAGGGAGGGAGAGGGAGACAGGGAGGGAGAGAGAGGGAGGGAGAGGAAGACAGAGCGGGAGAGAGAGGGAGACAGGGAGGGAGAGAGAGAGAGACAGGGAGGGAGAGACACACACACACACACACTGATACACACACACACACACTGATACACACACACACACCCGCACTGATACACACACCCGCACTGATACACACACACACCCACACACACACTGATACACACACACACACACACACACACACACACACTGATAGACACACACACACATACACACACCCACTGATACACTGATACTGATACTGATGGGGGGAAGTGAGCGCCGGGGGGCAAAGCTGTGAGCGACGGGGGACAAAGCTGGGACCGATGGGGGACAAAGGTGGGAGCGCCAGGGGGAAAAGGTGGGAGCGCCAGGGGGCAAAGGTGGGAGTGCCGGGGGGCAAATGTGGGAGCGCCGGGGGTGCAAAGGTAGGAGCGCCGGGGGGCCAAGCTGTGATCGCCGGGGGGCAAAGGTGGGAGCGCCGAGGGCTAAAGGTGGGAGTGCCGGGGGGAAAAGGTGAGAGCGCCGGGGGCAAAGGTGGGAGCGCCAGGGGGCAAAGGTGGGAGCGCCAATGGGCAAAGCTGTGAGCGCCGGGGGGGCAAAGGTGGGAGCGCCGGGGGGCAAAGGTGGGAGCGCCGGGGGGCAAATGTACAAGGTGGTAAAAAGGCAGGTGCACCCCCGCTACCACCGCCCCCCCTGGCTGGGACCCGGGACCTGGGACAGAAGGGGGACACTCACCGCGCACAGAGGAGCCGGGAGCGGGAAGACAGACACACTCACGTGTGCTCTGCACAAAGCGGAGGCCCCGCCCCCAGATTCCTCTGACCTGCCTGCGACCAATCCCCTGCGGGCCGGCATTCTAAGTCCCACCCCCGGCATTCTCCTTCATTCAGTCCCCCCGGCAGCATTCACACACACACATAGAAAATACTTACCGGCCGCCGCATTCTCCTCACCGCCGCTGCCCCGCAATACCGGGACCAGGTACAAAAACCGGGACGGACCTAAAACCGGGACAGGGCAGAAAAAAACAGGACTGTCCCGGCAAAAACGGGACGAATGGTCACCCTATGTCCTCGGGTTGTCCACGAGGGTGTCTGGGGGTCCTTGGGTGTTTCTTGTGGCTGTCCAGGGACCTTTGGGTGGTCCACGCAGGTGTCCGGAGGCCTCATGGGGGTCCTCGAGTGGTTCCTGTGGGTGTCTGGTGGCCCAACAGGGTCCGGGGTCCTCGGGTGGTCCCCACGGGTGACTGGGGGTCCCCGCTGGCCTGTGGTATCAATCCTGTGCAGTAAAATAAATGCAATACATTCAAATAAATACACCCACCACCCCCAATACATACAGTACAGTAATGGGCAAAGTTACTATTATCCAGATATGGATAATAGTGCATTTGCCCATTTAAAATAAAACATAAATCAGCAGCATAAAGTAGCTAAAACTTGCACGTACCCCTGCCATGATGAAGGCCGTCCTCATCCTCATCACCATCCTCGTCCTCCGTGGGCATCAACAATACCATATAAAATACAATCTAATGGCCCCATACCCCTTAATCATCTTAGCAGTTAGTAACCGCTATAGTAATTAAGGGGTTAACCCACCCTCACCCGCTACCCACCCACCCTACCCGGGGACACCACCCCTGCTACTCATTGATTGGCACAGTGTTAAAGCATGCCCATATAATATGGGCATACTTTGCCACTATAGCAATAAATGGGTAAGCTAACAAAACAACAGGCCCAAAATAAAACACATTACATAGAAAAATACATGGTACATGGGGCAGATCTAAGACGTGAGCCAGGAAGTGGCAGATACATTGGCGTTCTCGGTACTGGTCTGTCAAGACACGCAGATGCCAAATTATCCAGGGGCAGAGGAACTCAACACCCAGACTGATGAGGGACTACAAGTTACCTCTGTTGTTCAAAGCGTGAAAGAACGGAAAGTCTGTGAGTGAGATTCTGAGAGTTTTATGATTTTATTTTCAATTTTGATACAGTATTGTACGATATGATTTTCTTTCTTCTTTCTCATATAATGGATGGTTGTTCTTGTTAATTGAGTTTTCCACTACATCCAATGGAGGATATGTACTCACCAATATTCTATGTTTGTATGTGAGTGTTTAGTAGCTTCATTTAGCAGTATCCTCACTGCATGTATTAAGGGTGAATATATATATACAATCATCAAGAAATAAATGTAATTAATAATATTGTACAGTATATCACTACATGTTAAATATCCCCTCTAAGGGTATCTGGGGCACTGTGAATGTGTGATACCACAGTGTTTTTTTGCTAATATAAAATCACAGTGTTTTTTGGTCTAAAATTTCTTTCCCCACACACTGTGTTGTAGTAAATGTCAATAGGAATAAGTTGCAATACTAATACTGTTTGACACTATTCACTGTTTTGTATTGGATTTTTTCACATATCTGCACTTTGCACTTATATCTCAGGTCCAGTGCCAAGGAGGACTTTTTCTTACCACAGAACTATGAAGGATTTGGATAATCTTTGAGACTTCCAGGCTGTATGACTTCTGAGGTGGTGTTGAAACACCCAGTTTATATTTATCTGAATTTCCCTTTATTATATTCATCACTATTTTGTATATCACTGACAATTATGTAGTTTAGCGCTGGGGTTGTTTGTTATCCTGTTGCTTTTTATATACCATATGAAAATATATGTGGCGAATTCAACCTAATATAGAGTATGTAAATATTTTATAATGATGATGTTATTGTGCATTAGGATTGAATGCAAATAGATAGTAAATTGACAGGTGAAAAAGCTTCGATAACTGTAAGTTCCTCCTTTTGAACAGAAAAATCCAAGTTCCTGATTTACTAAGCATAAGATATCTTGCAGCGATGGAAGGAGTAGGAGATCCTAATCAATTGGGTGATTGATAACCACTACAAACTTTTAGGATACCTCACCGCGGAGAAGTAGCATATTTGTGAGGGGCATCACTCCAAACTTTTAGGATACCTCACCGCGGAGAAGTAGCATATTTGTGAGGGGCATACTCACTATCATCAATATCGTTTCCAATGATTCTGTATATATATATATATATATATATATATATATATATATATATATATATATATATATATATATATATATATATATATATATATATATATACACATATATATATATCTATATATATATATATATATATATATATATAAAATGTGTGTGTGTGTGTGTATATACTGTGTGTATGTATGTATGTATGTATATATATATATATATATATATATATATATATATATATATATATATATATATATATATATATATATATATATATATATACATATATATATATATATAAAATGTGTGTGTGTATATACATATGTATCTATCTATATATATATCTATATATTACATATATATATATATATATATATATATATATATCTATATATATATATATAGATATATATATAGATATATATATACAGTGTTCGACAATTCATTATAACTACATGCCCGTGGCGAGTGGATTTAGGCCGCTGGTGAGTCGTTGCTGGGGCTTTATGAATTCCCCTGCTCGCGCCAATTTTTTTTTTTTATAAATAAATAATCTCCCTCCCTGATTGGGTTAACGCAGGGAAGAGGGCCGGCAGGCAGCGCTGGGTTAGCCCCTTCCCCCGATCTCCTCCCCCTCCTTATCTGGGGTGTACTCCACCTGTGATGCGGGAGATGGGGGGGGTTGTGTTGCGCGGCTGTGCACGTGGGTGGGGTGGTGGTGGTTCCCGCTCCTGTGCTGCCCCGCTCCCATGTGCTGCCCCGCTCCTATGTGCTGCCCCGCTCCTTGCCCACTCCCATGTGCTGCCACGCTCCTTGCCCGCTCCCATGTGCTGCCCCGCTCCTTGCCCGCTCCCATGTGCTGCCCCGCTTCCGTGCTTGCCCCGCTCCCATGTGTGGCTCGCTCCCATGCTTGCACGGGGTGGGGAGGCTGGAGAGCCGGATCTTGGCGCTTCCCCCTACTCCACTGTGTGTGGAGGGGGCTTCCCCCGTCCACCCGCACCCCTCCACAAACGCGACCAACAGCCGCAGGAAGAGTCGGGAGCAAGATGGCCGACACTGCTCTGTGCAGGAGAGTGAGGTGCCTGTGTTCCTCCGGAGCTGACACCGGCTCAGGGGAACCCCGAGAAGAGGCATCAGCCGAAGAGATCTGCTCTGGAGATACGGGGTGAGTGACGTCATTAGCCACTCACACTCAGGTGTGTGTGTGTGTGTGTGTGTGTGTGTGTGTGTGTGTTTGTGTGTAGAGACCACAAGTAGTCAGTCACCTACCCAGTCAGTCACCTACCTACCCAATCAGTCACCTACCTACCCACTCAGTCATCTACCTACCCACCCAGTCAGTCACCTACCTACCCACCCAGTCAGTCAGTCACCTACCCACCCAGTCAGTCACCTACCTACCCACCCACCCAGTCAGTCAGTCACCTACCAATGTCACCTACCTACCCACTGACCTAGTCAGTCACCTACCCACCCAATTAGTCCCCTACCCACCCAGTCAGTCACCTACCAATGTCACCTACCTACCCACCCAGTCAGTCACAAACCCACCCACCCAGTCACCTACCCACCCAGTCATTCACCTACCCTCCCAGTCAGTCACCTCCCCACCCAGTCAGTCACCCACCCAGTCAGTCAGTCAGTCACCCAGTCAGTCAGTCAGTCAGTCACCCAGTCAGTCAGTCACCCAGTCAGTCAGTCACCCACCCAGTCAGTCACCTACTCACCCAGTCAGTCACCTACTCACCCAGTCAGTCACCTACCCACCCAGTCAGTCACCTACCCACCCAGTCAGTCACCCACCCAGTCAGTCCCCCACCCACCCAGTCAGTCTGTCAGTCAGGCACCCAGTCAGTCTCCCAGTCAGTCAGTCACCCAGTCAATTGGGGGAGACCAGGCGCTTACCTTTAGTGTCAGATCATGGAATAGTGATGACACCAATAAATGTGGTTTCTCTCTTTTATTGCAGAGATATTCTTGTGGTCCTTCTGCTTCAACCCCTAAAAAAGGGATAATCCGAAGCCCTTGCGGAAACGTAGAGATAAACAGAGTAGGGGAAGCGAGGGATCAGTTGATACACACTATACAATATACGACGATAAAACATGCATACAGTAAACCCAGTGCGGTGGGGATGGGACAAGAACTATTAAAATATAATATACAGCAATATATTATAAATACTTACACGGCCGTGTGTAAGTACAATCCAAAGAAGGTGTCTTTGTGATAGATACTGACCCCTCCACAGGTGAGTGCAGAGGGATCACAGTAAGTATCTATATATATATAAATACTCACACGGCCCAGTGTGAGTAAAGGTGCAGGGCAGATGTCTTTAGGGTCGAGTCAGCCTGTCCAGGGTAGTTGCGGACCAATCACATCTGGTTTTGCCCATGCAGGGCTATGGCTGATCTGCCCTCCTCTCTTGCTTATGATCCAGCAGGGTAACTCTCCGATTCAGCGGTGTAGAGGGATAAGTGAGGCACAGTCTTAGTGATATGTATTAAAAAGGTATTTATTCGGTATAAAAACAATGTTATCACACTCACATAAATAAAACAATATCCCCTGGCTCCTCCGTGTGGCCCAATCTGGCAGTAAACCGCTCCGGCCCCGCGTCCGGGGTGCAGAGAGCTTGAACAGGTCCGCCCAGGTGCAGATGCTGCTGAAAGGACTTTCTACGGAAGCCTCCGTAGGACAAAACAGGAACAGGATTTGAGCAACGCGTTTCGCCGATTGGACGGCTTCCTCAGGCTCATACAATGACGTGTGGTGGGTCTCATGAGCTTATATAGACCCACCTTACTAATTAATTAGTTATTGGGAAAGCTTGTGAGGCTTGCACAGTTCCCTGTAATAAGTGCCATTTACTTAGTGCTAATTCTTAATTCCCTAGGTGGTTTTATGCAACACTGTTATTGTGTCCATTAGTATAAGTTATAATTAACTTCGCTGATGCTTACTCCTAACGACTGCACCCTTGTGCTTTTCAATGCTCTGCTTTATTAATTTAACCCTTTAGGTTCTGTTTCGTCAGTTAATGTATCATAATAGTTCCAACATTTTTTATAGAAACTGATTCTCCTTCATCATCTATGCTCATTCAAACTTGTTGATAACATTTAGACATATAGTTTATACAATAAAGTTTAAAAACAATTTTTATACAATTATCCTAAAAACCTCACACCTTTTCTGTTTATTTGTGTTTATAAAAGCGGTTTTGATACAATGGTTAATATAGAATCTTTCCCTTAAATCCATATCTAGCTAATACTAGAATTAATCCATGTATGTTCCTAAGTCTTAATTGACTAAAAAATGTACCACATACACCCATGATAAAAAATATATAATATATTTAAAATGTCAATATACATATGATAGAAAAATATAATAAAAAACCTCAAGATGCCATAATACTGAAAAGAAAAGAGCAGGGAATGGGGAAGGAATGGGGAAGAGAGGGGAACGGAGAGGGGGAGGGATGGGGAAGGGGTGGAGGGGGGGGAGGGGGGGAGGTGAAGGGGAAGGTGAACAGGGGAGAGGGGAAAAGGGGGGGATGATGGAGGTGGGAGGTGGGAAACAAGAGAAAACATTAGTACTTAATAAAATGAATTCCATAAAATGAATTTAAAATTGCTTTCGTTCTAATAGATAAAGTCAAGCTAGATTTATTTGCACTCCAATGTTGTGAGTGTCATCCGGATCTAAATAAACGCTGAAATATCCAAATCAACGTTTAGGCCATTCGGTGCTAGAGTTTTAAGTTGATAGATCCAAAACGTTTCTCTTTGTCTCAAACATTTGAGTCTATCAACACCTCTCCAATTCTCAGTGACTAGCTCTATTCCCCTGTAGAGCAGGCCCGATGGGTCTCCTCCATGTATCTGACTGAAGTGTACAGGTACACTGTGAGTTGTAAGGCCTCTTCTGATGTTGCCTATGTGCTCCAGTATGCGGACTCTGAGACTTCTTGAGGTCCGTCCCACATACTGGAGTCCACACGGGCATTCGAGCAAATACACCACGAATGTAGTCCTACAGTTTATAAAATGTCTAGTTTTAAAAACTTCCTTGGTGACGTTTGAGCTAAAACCTAGTGTCTCCTTACCCGCATGTTTGCAGGCCTTGCAATCAAAACATTTTAAAAAAACGATCGGTTTTGGTAGCCAGCTTACTATCTGGGTCTTAGCTTCCTTTCTAAATGTGCTTGGAACTAACTTACTTTTAATATTATCCGCTTTTTTAAAAATGACTCTGGGTACCTCTGGTAGGTGATCTTTTAAAACTGCATCCTTACACAGAACATGCCAATGTTTCGTTAAGATTCTCTTAATCTTATGGGCCTCGTCATTGAACCTTGTAACAAAGGGTACTACATAATCTGTTTTCTCTTTCTTTTGTTTGGGCACCAGCAGTTCATCCTTACTTAGTTGTGCTGCTCTAGAGAAAGCATTTTCAATTATTTCTGTCCTATAATGTCTCTCTTCAAACTTAGTTTTCAAAATGCCAGCCTGCTCCTTAAATGTCTCCAAGTCCGAGCAATTGCGTCTAATGCATCGGAATTGCCCATATGGTATATTGTTAAGCCATTTTTGGTGGTGGCAACTATTGTTTAAGAGAAAATTGTTAGCATCAACCTCCTTGAAAAATGTCTTAGTCTTGATTGTGTTTTCTTCGATATATATCGTTAGATCAAGGAAGTTGATGCTATCAGTGCTTGTCTCTGATGTGAATGTAAGGTTGACATTATTCTTATTGATGTGATTTAGAAAGAGGTCGAGATCTTCATTGTTTCCCTCCCAGATGATGAGCACATCATCGATATATCTCTTCCACAGGACCAGATTTGCTCCAAAAGGGTTGCCAGCCCAAACGTTTTGTTCCTCCCAATGTGCCATAAAAATGTTGGCATAGCTTGGAGCAAATCTGGTCCCCATTGCGGTGCCACACTTTTGCAAGAACATCGACCCATCAAACCAGAACAGGTTATGTGTTAAAATAAATTCTATTCCGTCTATTAAAAAACGTTTCTGGTCTTGTGGGATCAAAGGGTCGTTCTCAAGGGCAGCAGCTACCGCTGTACATCCGTCTGTGTGTCTTATCGAAGTGTACAACGAAGTAACATCACAGGTTACCAACCTGTAATTCTCCCGCCACTGTATAGTAGATAAAATATTGAGAACCTGTAACGTATCCCTTAGGTACGATTTCGCATTGGTGGCATATTTTTGCAGATACAGGTCTACGTACTCCGAGAAGTTCTGGGTGAGGGACCCTATGCCTGAGATAATGGGCCTCCCCGGAGGTTGCTGGCGGTTTTTGTGAATCTTGGGCAAGAAGTAGAACACCGGTCTGATTGGATCGGTTTTCAACAAATAGGAGAACTCCTTCTCACCCAAGATTCCTATGTCCTTGGCCTCGCATAGAATAGTTGTAAGTTCCTCTTTGTAAACCGCTGAGGGGTCCTGTACTAGCTTCTCATAGGTGGATGAATCACTTAGAATGCGTTGCGATTCTGAATAGTAGTAGCTAGTGTCCATTACAACAACCCCCCCTCCCTTATCTGCGGGTTTTATCGTGATACTAGTGTCATCTGTCAGGGTTTTTAGTGCCTTTCTTTCCTCACGATTCATATTGCCTCTATGGCTACTTTCTTTTTTATCTAGTTGTTCAAAGTCATCCATAATTAGTCTATTGAAGACCTCTAGATATTGGCCTTTACAGTGACTCGGATAGAAGCTTGATTTGTTTCTCAAGTTTGAATGCACAAAATTATCCTGTTCAGGTGAGTCAACCATATTAATATCTATTACTGGTACTGATTGACCTCCTGCCTGACTAGTTGTACTTTTACTTAAGAAAAAACGTTTAATAGTTAACTGACGTAGGTATTTCTGTGCATCTATGAAAAGTTCGAAGCCACTCGGGCCTCGTGAAGGTGCGAAGTTCAACCCTTTAGCTAAAACTCTTGTCTGTGCCTCGTCTAACGTTTTGGAACTTAAATTGAAAACACTGCTTAGTATGCTGGTCTTTTCCCTATGTTTCCTTCCTCCCCTTTTCCCTCTCTGCCTCTTTTCTTTCCCTTCCCCTCTGATGTCCCGGATACCCCCGGATCGTCTAGGCATGAGAACCTGTTCTGTATCTCTATTGGCGTCTGGGGGGGCCTGATCTAAAAATGACACCCCTGCCTTGCTTCTATCTGTTCTTTCCCAGATGGGGCTTTTACGTGCGGCATGCTCATCCCTCCTCTCTCTTTGTCCTCTTCTCTCCTTTCTATCTTCATATCTCTCTCTAGATCTTTCTTCCCTTGGTCTCCTAGGAGATCTGTCCCTCCTGGGGGAACGTTCCCGTCTTGGAGAACGTTCTCGTCTGGGTGAGTACTCTCGTCTATCCCGCCAGTCGTCCCTAGGATATCTAGACTCCCTATTCTGGTATTGTTGATCATATCTTTGTCTATAATAGTAGTCCGTGTGTTTTCTCTCTGGCTCCCTTCTATAATCCCTCTCTGGTCTGGAGGCATCTCCCGACTTATAGCTTGTATTTGAATGTTTATCTTTACTCTTTTCCTTATTCTGGTACTGGGATTTTGGGGCTATTGCTTCTATCCCTTTTTTCACTTCATTTTCCTCTATACTCTTAGGGGCTAGAGTTTTTGTGTTTTTAGTTGGACTCTTTTTGGAATGGTAAAGTGATACTTTCTTATCCCTCCCTGCCATAGAACTACTTCTGTCCCTTTTGTTCTGTTCTCTCGTTGCAGACTTATCCCACTTCCTCTGTTTCCCTTCTCGGTAATCCTCCTCATCTCGTATGAATTTTTTATTTTTGTTGATGAGGATATTCCTCTCAAGGGTGTCTAATTCATCAGATAATTTTTTATTGCGTTTGTTGAAGGATGGGCAATCCATGAGTGGCTCTAATGTGGTCTTTATTGCATCAATTGCTGAGTCTAAATTCTTTAAAGTTATATTGTGGTGTGATATTAATAAATTCATCAGATCGATGCTGCAAGTGTCAAGTATTTTTTCCCACATACATGCATGTTCAATCTCTGATAGTTCAAATGAAGCCTGCTTATATACCCTAAGGCCTCTTGGAACCCTTGACACCCTAAGGTATTCCTCTAGGTAGGAGCGGTCTAAAAGAATATGTAGTTCTTTCTTCATTAATTTATCCAATTTTTCAAATTCTGTCTTGACTATGTCTGCAGCGTTGATTTCTTCTTTAATACTTAGCTTACTCTCCATATCATTACTCCTGAGTGCCCTTTTTTCAAATACACTCTGTGCAATAATGACTGGTTCTAAATCTATGGGGGTGGTTAGCTCTTCTACCACTTCCATTTCTGCCATAGTAATATCTGGGACTAAAAGGTTGCAGCCACCGGCAAGGATATAGTTTAGGAATAGACAATTGGGGGAGACCTGGCGCTTACCTTTAGTGTCAGATCATGGAATAGTGATGACACCAATAAATGTGGTTTCTCTCTTTTATTGCAGAGATATTCTTGTGGTCCCTTCTGCTTCAACCCCTAAAAAAGGGATAATCCGAAGCCCTTGCGGAAACGTAGAGATAAACAGAGTAGGGGGAGCGAGGGATCAGTTGATACACACTATATGTAGGGAAAAGACCAGCATACTAAGCAGTGTTTTCAATTTAAGTTCCAAAACGTTAGACGAGGCACAGACAAGAGTTTTAGCTAAAGGGTTGAACTTCGCACCTTCACGAGGCCCGAGTAGCTTCGAACTTTTCATAGATGCACAGAAATACCTACGTCAGTTAACTATTAAACGTTTTCTCTTAAGTAAAAGTACAACTAGTCAGGCAGGAGGTCAATCAGTACCAGTAATAGATATTAATATGGTTGACTCACCTGAACAGGATAATTTTATGCATTCAAACTTGAGAAACAAATCAAGCTTCTATCCGAATCACTGTAAAGGCCAATATCTAGAGGTCTTCAATAGACTAATTATGGATGACTTTGAACAACTAGCTAAAAAAGAGAGTAGCCATAGAGGCAATATGAATCATGAGGAAAGAAAGGCACTAAAAACCCTGACAGATGACACTAGTATCACGATAAAACCCGCAGATAAGGGAGGGGGGGTTGTTGTAATGGACACTAGCTACTACTATTCAGAATCGCAACGCATTCTAAGTGATTCATCCACCTATGAGAAGCTAGTACAGGACCCCTCAGCGGTTTACAAAGAGGAACTTACAACTATTCTATGCGAGGCCAAGGACATAGGAATCTTGGGTGAGAAGGAGTTCTCCTATTTGTTGAAAACCGATCCAATCAGACCGGTGTTCTACTTCTTGCCCAAGATTCACAAAAACCGCCAGCAACCTCCGGGGAGGCCCATTATCTCAGGCATAGGGTCCCTCACCCAGAACTTCTCGGAGTACGTAGACCTGTATCTGCAAAAATATGCCACCAATGCGAAATCGTACCTAAGGGATACGTTACAGGTTCTCAATATTTTATCTACTATACAGTGGCGGGAGAATTACAGGTTGGTAACCTGTGACGTTACTTCGTTGTACACTTCGATAAGACACACAGACGGATGTACAGCGGTAGCTGCTGCCCTTGAGAACGACCCTTTGATCCCACAAGACCAGAAACGTTTTTTAATAGACGGAATAGAATTTATTTTAACACATAACCTGTTCTGGTTTGATGGGTCGATGTTCTTGCAAAAGTGTGGCACCGCAATGGGGACCAGATTTGCTCCAAGCTATGCCAACATTTTTATGGCACATTGGGAGGAACAAAACGTTTGGGCTGGCAACCCTTTTGGAGCAAATCTGGTCCTGTGGAAGAGATATATCGATGATGTGCTCATCATCTGGGAGGGAAACAACGAAGATCTCGACCTCTTTCTAAATCACATCAATAAGAATAATGTCAACCTTACATTCACATCAGAGACAAGCACTGATAGCATCAACTTCCTTGATCTAACGATATATATCGAAGAAAACACAATCAAGACTAAGACATTTTTCAAGGAGGTTGATGCTAACAATTTTCTCTTAAACAATAGTTGCCACCACCAAAAATGGCTTAACAATATACCATATGGGCAATTCCGATGCATTAGACGCAATTGCTCGGACTTGGAGACATTTAAGGAGCAGGCTGGCATTTTGAAAACTAAGTTTGAAGAGAGACATTATAGGACAGAAATAATTGAAAATGCTTTCTCTAGAGCAGCACAACTAAGTAAGGATGAACTGCTGGTGCCCAAACAAAAGAAAGAGAAAACAGATTATGTAGTACCCTTTGTTACAAAGTTCAATGACGAGGCCCATAAGATTAAGAGAATCTTAACGAAACATTGGCATGTTCTGTGTAAGGATGCAGTTTTAAAAGATCACCTACCAGAGGTACCCAGAGTCATTTTTAAAAAAGCGGATAATATTAAAAGTAAGTTAGTTCCAAGCACATTTAGAAAGGAAGCTAAGACCCAGATAGTAAGCTGGCTACCAAAACCGATCGTTTTTTTAAAATGTTTTGATTGCAAGGCCTGCAAACATGCGGGTAAGGAGACACTAGGTTTTAGCTCAAACGTCACCAAGGAAGTTTTTAAAACTAGACATTTTATAAACTGTAGGACTACATTCGTGGTGTATTTGCTCGAATGCCCGTGTGGACTCCAGTATGTGGGACGGACCTCAAGAAGTCTCAGAGTCCGCATACTGGAGCACATAGGCAACATCAGAAGAGGCCTTACAACTCACAGTGTACCTGTACACTTCAGTCAGATACATGGAGGAGACCCATCGGGCCTGCTCTACAGGGGAATAGAGCTAGTCACTGAGAATTGGAGAGGTGTTGATAGACTCAAACGTTTGAGACAAAGAGAAACGTTTTGGATCTATCAACTTAAAACTCTAGCACCGAATGGCCTAAACGTTGATTTGGATATTTCAGCGTTTATTTAGATCCTGATGACACTCACAACATTGGAGTGCAAATAAATCTAGCTTGACTTTATCTATTAGAACGAAAGCAATTTTAAATTCATTTTATGGAATTCATTTTATTAAGTACTAATGTTTTCTCTTGTTTCCCACCTCCCACCTCCATCATCCCACCCTTTTCCCCTCTCCCCTGTTCACCTTCCCCTTCACCTCCCCCCCTCCCCCCCTC